>NC_080382.1:62564015-62733378 GCF_014773155.1 Arachis stenosperma | reverse complement strand
CTCCTTTTGATAGAGTTGTCTTGCATTTGTCCTTCCATTGACTTCTTGGTGATTGGATGTTCAATGGGTATGAATTCATCTACTCCCATCTTTACCCCAGCCTCTTTACAGAGCAAGAAGATCAAGCTTGGGTAAGCCAGTTTGGCTTCAGTAGAATTCTTATTTGCAATTGTGTAGATCTCACAAGCAATCTCATGATGAACCTCCACTTCCTTTCCAAGCATAATGCAATGAATCATCACTGCCCTCTTGATAGTGACCTCAGAACGGTTGCTAGTGGGCAATATGGAACGCCCAATAAAGTCTAGCCAACCTCTTGCAATTGGTTTGAGGTCTCCCCTCTTGCGTTGGTTTGGGACACCCTTTGAATTGGTTATCCACTTAGTTCCAGGGAGGCATATGTCCTCTAGAACTTGATCCAACCCTTTATCTGCTCTCACCATTCTCCTATTAAAGGATTCAGGATCATCTTGCAGTTGAGGCAATTTGAAGATTTCTCTTATTTTGTCCAGATGGAAGTACATAACTTTCCCTCTGACCATGGTTCTGTAAGTATGGTAAGCGGTTCCAGTCATTCTCTGCTTATCTGTTAGCCACAGATTTGAGTAGAATTCCTGAACCATATTCCTTCTAACCTTTATCTCAAGATTGGTTAGAACTTTCCATCCTCTGTTTCGGATTTGCTCTTGGATCCCTGGATATTCATCTTCTTTCAGATCAAATTTAACTTCCGGGATCACTGACCTCAGACCCATTATTTTGTGATAATAGTCTTCATGTTCTTTGGTTAAGAACTTCTCTTGATTCCAAAGATTCTTTGGATTGTTCTCTTTCTTTCCTCTTAAATTGGTTTGTTTTCCCTTAGGAGCCATGATCTTGATGAATCTTGACTCAGTGATCACGGAAAAGCACACCAAACTTAGAGGTTTGCTTGTCCTCAAGCAAAAGAAAGGAAGGAGGAGAGAGAGGAGAAGAGCAAATTCGAATGGTGTGGGGGAGTGGTGAGGCCAAACGTGTTTTTATAAGGGGGGGAAGGAGATTTCAAAAAAATTGAAAAAAGATTTGAGAAGATATGGGGAGAATTTGAGAGAAGGTGAGTTTTTGAATAAGATTTGGGATTGATTTGAGAGAGATTTGAAGAATGATTTTTGATTTTTGAAGATTTGAAAGTGAATGATGAAAGGTTGAGATGTGTTTATGTGGAAAAGTATGGGTAAGAAAAGGAAAGTTTGAAAAAAATTTGATTGGAAAACAAAATCTTGGTCCCCCACCTTTCTGGCGTTAAACGCCCAGAATGGCATCCATTCTGGCGTTTAACGCCCATTTGTTGCCCATTGTGGGCGTTTAACGCCCAGCCAGGTGCCCTGGTTGGCGTTAAACGCCAGAATTCCCTTTATCACTGGGCGTTTTGCTAAACGCCCAGGATGCTGCACACCTGGCGTTAAACGCCCAGAATGGTGCCCATTCTGGCGTTTAACACCCAAAATGCCCCTTACTGGCGTTTTTTCGCCAGTAAGCTCTTTTCTCTGCTTTTTTGCGCTGAATCCTTCTGTAACTCTGTGAATTCCTTCATTTTTGATACTTGCCTTTGTAGAAACAAAACATATAACCTGCTAATGACTGGGTTGCCTCCCAGCAAGCGCTTCTTTACTGTCTTTAGCTGGACCTTTACTGAGAATCACTCAAGTTTCAGTTTTGAGCATTCCTGCTCAAAATTGCCTTCAAGATAATGCTTGATTCTTTGCCCATTAACAATAAACTTTTTGTCAGAATCAATATCCTGAAGTTCAACATATCCATATGGTGACACTCCTGTAATCACATACGGACCCCTCCACCGGGATTTAAGTTTTCCTGGAAACAATCTGAGCCTAGAGTTGAAGAGCAGAACTTTTTGTCCTGGCTCAAAGACTCTGGTTGACAACTTCTTGTCATGCCACTTCTTTGCCTTTTCCTTATAAATTTTTGCATTTTCAAGGGTATTGAGTCTGAACTCCTCTAGCTCATTTAACTGGAGCAATCTTTTTTCACCAGCTAACTGAGCATCCATATTTAGGAATCTGGTTGCCCAGTAGGCTTTATGTTCTAGTTCCACGGGTAGATGATAGGCCTTCCCATACACCAGTTGGTATGGAGAGGTTCCTATAGGAGTCTTGAATGCTGTTCTGTATGCCCACAGAGCATCATCCAAACTCTTTGCCCAATCCTTTCTTCGGGCTATCACAGTCCGTTCTAGGAGTCTTTTTAGTTCCCTGTTAGAGACTTCAGCTTGCCCATTTGTCTGTGGATGATACAGAGTTGCCACTTTGTGGCTAATTCCATATCTGACCATAGCAGAGTATAGCTGTCTATTGCAGAAATGAGTGCCCCCATCACTGATTAGTACTCTGGGAACACCAAACCTGCTGAAGATGTGTTTTCTGAGGAATTTCAGCACGGTCTTGGTATCATTAGTGGGTGTAGCATTGCTTCTATCCACTTAGCTACATAGTCCACTGCCACCAGAATGTAAGTGTTTGAGTATGATGGTGGGAATGGACCCATGAAGTCAATTCCCCATACATCAAACAATTCTATCTCTAATATCCCTTGTTGAGGCATGGCATCCGGAGCAAGTTACCAGCTCTTTTGGCAACTGTCACAGTTACGCACAAACTCTCGGGAATCTTTATAGAGAGTAGGCCAGTAGAAGCCACATTGGTGGACTTTAGTGGCTGTTCGCTCACTTCCAAAATGTCCTCCATACTGTGATCCATGGCAATGCCATATGATCCTTTGTGCTTCTTCTCTGGGTACACATCTGCGGATCATTCCGTCTGCACACTCTTAAAGAGATATGGCTCATCCCATAGGTAATACTTGGCATCTGAAATTAATTTCTTTCTTTGCACTCTGCTGTACTCCTGGGGTATGAACCTCACAGTTTTATAGTTTGCAATATCTGCAAACCATGGAGCTTCCTGAATGGCAAAGAGTTGCTCATCTGGGAAGTCTCAGAGATCTCAGTAGAAGGGAGGACGTCCCAGCTACTGGTTCTATTCGGACAGATGATCAGCTACTTGGTTCTCTGTCCCTTTTCTGTCTCTTATTTCTATATCAAACTCTTGCAGAGCAACACCCATCTTATAAGCCTGGGTTTTGAATCCTGCTTTGTGAGTAAGTATTTAAGAGCAGCATGGTCAGTGTACACAATCACCTTTGATCCCACTAGATAAGATCTAAACTTGTCAATGGCATAGACCACTGCAAGTAATTCTTTTTCTGTGGTGTGTAATTCTTCTGTGCATCATTTAGAACACGGCTGGCATAATAAATGACGTGCAGAAGCTGTTATGCCTCTGTCCCAACACTGCACCAATGGCATGTCACTGGCATCACACATTAATTCAAATGGCAATGTCCAATCTGGTGCAGAGATGACTGGTGCTGTGACCAGCTTAGCTTTCAGGGTCTCAAACGCCTGCTGACACTGTGTGTCAACACAAATGGCATGTCAGCAGCTAGCAGGTTACTCAAGGTTTTGCAATTTTCGAAAAATCCTTTAGAACCTTCTGTAGAATCCTACATGCCCCAGAAAGCTTCTGATTGCCTTAACATTGGCAGGTGGTGGTAATTTTTTAATTACCTCTACCTTTGCCTTATCCACCTCTATTCCCCTGCTTGAAATTTTGTGCCCAAGGACAATTCCTTCAGTCACCATAAAGTGACATTTCTCCCAGTTTAAAACCAGGTTAGTCTCTTGGCACCTTTTCAGGACAAGTGATAGGTGGTTAAGACAGGAGCTGAATGAGTCTCTATATACTGAGAAGTCATCCATGAAGACTTCAAGAAATTTCTCCACCATATCAGAGAAGATGGATAGCATGCATCTCTGAAAGGTTGCAGGAGCATTACACAGACCAAAAGGCATCCTTCTGTATGCAAACACGCCAGAAGGGCAAGTAAATGCTGTTTTCTCTTGGTCCTGAGGATCTACTGCAATTTGGTTGTAACCAGAATAGCCATCCAAAAAGCAGTAATAATCATGACCAGCTAGTCTTTCTAGCATTTGGTCTATGAATGGTAGAGGAAAATGATCCTTTCTGGTGGCTGCATTGAGCCTTCTGTAGTCAATACATATACGCCACCCTGTGACTGTTCTTGTAGGAACCAGTTCATTTTTTTCATTATGAACCACTGTCATGCCTCCCTTTTTGGGGACAATTTGGACAGGGCTCACCCAGGGGCTATCAGAAATAGAATAAATAATCCCAGCCTCTAGTAATTTAGTGACCTCTTTCTGCACCACCTCCTTCATGGCTGGATTTAGCCTCCTCTGTGGTTGGACCACTGGTTTGGCATTATCCTCCAACAGGATCTTGTGCATGCATCTAGCTGGGCTAATACCCTTAAGATCACTTATGGACCACCCAAGAGCTGTCTTGTGTGTCCTTAGCACTTGAATCAGTGCTTCCTCTTCCTGTGGATTCAAAGCAGAGGCTTATAATCACTGGAAAGTGTCACCCTCTCCCAGAAATGCATACTTCAGGGATGGTGTAGTGGTTTGAGTTCATGTTTGGGAGGCTTATCCTCCTCCTGAGGAATTTTCGAAAATTCCTTTGTTTCCTGTGGTTCTTCTTGATCAGGTTGAGCATCCTTGAAGATGTCTTCAAGCTCTGATTCTAGCTTTCAGTCATATTGATCTCTTCCACCAAAGAGTCAATAATGTCAGCTCCCATGCATCATTTGGTGTGTCTGGATGCTGCATAGCTTTCACATCATTCAACTTGAACTCATCCTCATTGACTCTCAGGGTTACTTCCCCTTTTTGTACATCAATGAGAGTTCGTCCAGTTGCTAGGAAAGGTCTTCCTAGAATGAGAGTTGCACTCTTGTGCTCCTCCATTTCCAGCACCACAAAGTCAGTTGGAAAGGCAAATGGCCCAACCTTGACAATCATATCCTCTATTATGCCTGATGGATGTTTAATGGAGCCATCAGCAAGTTGGAGGCATATCCGGGTTGGTTTGACTTCTCCAGTCAACCTAAGCTTTCTGATAGTGGATGCAGGTATTAGATTGATGCTTGCTCCAAGATCACATAGGGCTGTCTTGGTGCAAGCGCCTTCTAATGTGCATGGTATCATAAAGCTTCCTGGATCTTGAAGCTTTTCTGGTAAGCTTTTCAGAATGACTGCACTGCATTCTTCAGTGAGAAATACTTTTTCAGTTTCTCTCCAATCCTTCTTATGACTTAAGATCTCTTTCATGAACTTAGCATAAGAAGGTATTTGCTCAAGTGCCTCTACAAACGGAATCTTTATTTCAAGAGTCCTTAGATAATCTGCAAAGCGGCAAATTGCTTATCCTGCTCCGCTTGGCGGAGTTTCTGAGGATAAGGCATCTTGGCTTTATATTCTTCAACCTTAGTTGCTGCAGGCTTGTTCCTTACAGAAGTGGTTGAAGAATCCTTTTTAGAGGGATTACTGTCAGCACTCTCAGGTGTCTGATCCTCCCTTGGCGTCTGAACGCCAGGATTGGGTGGAAAAATGGGCGTTAAACGCCAACTTTTCCCCCTTTTCTGGCATTTGAACGCCAGAACTGGGCAGGGAATGGGCGTTTAACGCCAGCTTTCCCTCCCTTTCTGGCGTTTGAACGCCACTAGCATTCCTCTCTGGGCTCTTACTGTCCTCAGAGGATTTTGAACAGGGTTTGGTTATCCTCTGTCAATTGTTCCTTATTTGACTTTTTACTCTTTTGAGTGGTGTTGTTCAGTGTCTTCCCACTCCTCAGTTGAACTACTTGACACTCTCCTGTTATCTATTTAGATATCTGCTGTTTTGCTTGATTCAACTGCAGTTCTATGTTCTTGTTAGCAACTTTAGTTTCATGGAGCATCTCTTTAAATTCTGCTAACTGTTCTGTCATCAGGAGAAATTGTTGATTAAGCTCAATCATCTGTTCTTGAGGATTAGGATCAGTGACTACTGCCATGACTTCCTCTTTTGGAGAGAACTCATTGCTAGAGTATAAATATTGGTTTCTAGCAACAGTGTCTATAAGCTCTTGAGCCTCTTCAATTGTCTTCCTCATGTGTATAGATCCACCAGCTGAGTGGTCTAAAGACATCTGAGCTTTTTCTGTAAGCCCATAGTAGAAGATGTCTACTGTACCCACTCTGAAACATTTCAGAGGGGCATTTTCTTAACATACCTCTATGCCTCTCCCAGGCATTATAAAGGGATTCATTATCCTCTTGTTTAAAGCCTTGGATGTCCAGCCTTAGCTGTGTCATCCTCTTTGGAGGGTAAAAATGATTCAGGAATTTGTCTGATAACTGTTTCCATGTCTTTATGCTTGCTGTAGGTTGGTTATTCAACCACCTTTTAGCTTGATCTTTTACAGCAAATGGAAACAGTAATAGTCTGTAGACATCCTGCTCCACCTCTTTATCTTGTACTGTGTCAGCAATTTGTAAGAACTGTGCCAGAAACTCAGTAGGTTCTTCCTGTGGAAGACCGGAATACTGGCAATTTTGCTGCACTATGATAATGAGTTGAGGATTTAGCTCAAAGCTGCTTGCTTTGATGGGAGGTGTACAGATGCTACTCCCATATGCAGCTGTAATGGGGTTGGCATATGACCCCAGAGTCCTTCTGGACTGATCAATCCCACTTAGGTCCATAATGGATAAAGGGAAATGATATGGATTGCAAATAGATAAATTTTGTTTTTTTTTTTTTTGAATTATCCGAAAAAGATAAAATAAAATAAAACAAAAGAAAAATAAAATAAAAATTCGAAAATTAAAAGAAAATAAGATCAAAGCAAATTGAAAACTGAATCAATTAGTTAATTGAGAAGATTTTGAGATTAGTAATTAGAAAGATATGATTGAGAAAAATTTTATGAAAAAGATTTGATTTTTGAAATTAAGAAAGAGAAAAACACAAAATGACACCAAACTTAAAATTTTTAGAAAATCAAACACAATTTTTCGAAAATTTTAACGGAAAAACACAAAGAGGACACCAAACTTAGAATTTTACGGATCAAAAGGACTAAAGACATGCAAATTCGAAATTAGAAGAAAAACAAAAGCATGCAATTGACACCAAACTTAAAATATGAAACTAGACTCAACTAAAAGACTCTAAACCAACAAAAATAAAACAGTCCTAATCTAAGCAACAAAATAAGCCGTCAGTTGTCCAAACTCGAACAATCCCCGGCAACGGCGCCAAAAACTTGGTGCACGAAATTGCAATCACACTTTTGCAACCCCGCACAACTAACCAGCAAGTGCACTGGGTCGTCCAAGTAATACCTTACGTGAGTAAGGGTCGATCCCACGGAGATTGTCGGCTTGAAGCAAGCTATGGTTATCTTGTAAATCTTAGTCAGGATATCAGAAATTATCAGGATTGATTGTGAAAAGCAAAAGAACATGAAATAAGTACTTGTTATGCAGTAATGGAGAATAGGTTGAGGTTTTGGAGATGCTCCATCTTCTGAATCTCTGCTTTCCTACTGTCTTCTTCATCAAACATGCAAGGCCCCTTCCATGGCAAGCTGTATGTAGGGTTTCACCGTTGTCAATGGCTATCTCCCATCCTCTCAGTGGAAATGTTCAACGCACCCTGTCACGGCACGGCTATCCATCTGTCGGTTCTCAATCAGGCCGGAATAGAATCCAATGATTCTTTTGCGTCTGTCACTAATGCCCCGCCCTCAGGAGTTTGAAGTTCGTCACAGTCATTCAATCATTGAATCCTACTCAGAATACCATAGATAAGGTTTAGACCTTCCGGATTCTCTTGAATGCCGCCATCAATTCTAGCTTATACCACGAAGATTCTGATTAAAGAATCCAAGAGATATCTACTCAATCTAAAGTAGAACGGAGGTGGTTGTCAGGCACGCGTTCATAGTTGAGAATATGATGAGTGTCACGGGTCATCACATTCATCCGGGTTAAGAGCAAGTGATATCTTAGAACGGAAGCAAGCATGATTGAATAAGAAACAGTAGTAATTGCATTAATCCATCAAGACACAGCAGAGCTCCTCACCCCCAACCATGGGGTTTAGAGACTCATGCTATAAGAAGTACACAAAGAAACGTGTAAAGTGTCATGAGGTACAGATACCATGTCAAACGATCCTATTAATAGTGAACTAGTAGCCTAAGGTTTACAGAGATGAGTAAATGACATAAAAATCCACTTCCGGGCCCACTGGTGTGTGCTTGGGCTGAGCAATGAAGCATTTTCGTGTAGAGACTCTTCTTGGAGTTAAACGCCAGCTTTTGTGCCAGTTTGGGCGTTTAACTCCCATTTTGGTGCCAGTTCCGGCGTTTAACGCTGGAAATTCTGAAGGTGACTTTGAACGCCGGTTTGGGCCATCAAATCTTGGGCAAAGTATGGACTATCATATATTGCTGGAAAGCCCAGGATGTCTACTTTCCAACGCCGTTGAGAGCGCGCAAATTGGGCTTCTGTAGCTCCAGAAAATCCACTTTGAGGGCAGGGAGGTCAGAATCCAACAACATCTGCAGTCCTTTTCAGCCTCTTAATCAGATTTTTGCTCAGATCCCTCAATTTCAGCCAGAAAATACCTGAAATCACAGAAAAACACACAAACCCATAGTAAAGTCTAGAAAAGTGAATTATAACTAAAAAATAATAAAAATATACTAAAAACTAACTAAATCATACTAAAAATATACTAAAAACAATGCCAAAAAGCGTATAAATTATCCGCTCATCACTTAACTAAGAGAATCAATAACACTATCCGGATTCTGAGTTCCTATAGAAGCCAATCATTCTGAATTTCAAAGGATAGAGTGAGATGCTAAAACTGTTCAGAGGCAAAAGCTAAAAGCCCTGCTCATCTAATTAATACTGATCTTCATAGATGTTTTTGGAATTCATTGCATATTCTCTTCTTTTTATATTATTTGATTTTCAGTTGCTTGGGGAGAAGCAACAATTTAAGTTTGGTGTTGTGATGAGCGGATAATTTATACGCTTTTTGGCATTGTTTTTAGTATGTTTTAGTTAGTTTTTATTTTATTTTTATTAGTTTTTAGTTAAAATTCACTTTTCTGGACTTTACTATGAGTTTTTGTGTTTTTCTATGATTTCAGGTATTTTCTGGCTGAAATTGAGGGACCTGAGCAAAAATCTGATTCAGAGGCCGAAAAGGACTGCAGATGCTGTTGGATTCTGACCTCCCTGCACTCGAAGTAGATTTTCTGGAGCTACAGAAGCCCAATTGGCGCGCTCTCAATTGCGCTAGAAAGTAGACATCCTGGACTTTCCAGCAATGTATAATAGTTCATACTTTTCCCGAGATTTGATGGCCCAAACCGGCATTCCAAATCAGCTTAAAACTGCACAAGAATGGGAGTTAAACGCCCAAACTGGCACAAAAGCTGGCGTTTAACTCCAAGAGAAGTCTCTACACGAAAATGCTTCAATGCTCAGCCCAAGTACACACCAAGTGGGCCTGGAAGTGGATTTTTATGTTATTTACTCATCTTTGTAAACCCTAAGCTACTAGTTCTCTACAAATAGGACCTTTTACTATTGTATTATCATCTTTTTGATCACTTTAGATCTTAGGATCATCTTCGGACGTCTAGTTCTTAGATCATTGGGAGGCTGGCCATTCGGCCATGCCTGAACTTTATTCTTATGTATTTTCAACGGTGGAGTTTCTACACACCATAGATTAAGGTGTGGAGCTCTGCTGTACCTCGAGTATTAATGCAATTACTATTGTTCTTCTATTCAATTTAGCTTATTCTTGTTCTAAGATATCACTTGTTCCTCAACTTGATGAATGTGATGATCCGTGACACTCATCATCATTCTTACCTACGAACGTGTGCCTGACAACCACCTCCATTCCACCTTAGATTGAGTGGATATCTCTTGGATCCCTTAATCGGAATCTTCGTGGTATAGGCTAGAATTGATGGCGACATTCAAGAGAATCCAGAAGGTCTAAACCTTGTCTGTGGTATTCTGAGTAGGATTCAAGGATTGAATGACTGTGACGAGCTTCAAACTTCTGAAGGCTAGGCGTTAGTGACAGACGCAAAAGAATCAATGGATTCTATTCCAACCTGATTGAGAACCGACAGATGATTAGCCGTGCTGTGACAAAGCGTGTTGAACATTTTCACTGAGAGGATGGGATTGTAGCCACTGACAACGGTGATGCCCAACATACAGCTTGCCATGGAAAGGAGTAAGAAGGATTGGATGAAGACAGTAGGAAAGTAGAGAGACGGAAGGTGATGACATGTCATCATATACCCATTTTTTAAGCTAATTTCACTTATTTCACTAGTCTTTATGCACTTTCTTGCATCCTAAGTGTAATTTGGAATGAAAATGCATAACTTCTTTAAATCAAATAACCACCATTAAATTAAAGCTAAATCATGAGGTTTGAGCTAAAACTTATTGATTTTTAATGAATTATAAACCTTATGAGTTTCGAGATACTTTGATTGGTTGTTTTGGTTTCTTGTAGGTGAAGAAATGAAGAAAAGAAGAAAAGCGTGGCTTAAGAAGTGTGGCCAAGAGAGGAGAAGTATGGTGCAACATAGAAGGAGGAAGCAAACACTGCCCTCCACGAGAGCACACTGCCCTCCAGGAGAGCAGCATAATGAACCAAGCCTTTAAAAGCATCACTGCCCTGCCCACAACAAGAGCAGAGCACAATTCTATGCCAAGGACCAAAGGAAGTAAAAACTCTACCCTGCCCTCCTCAAGAGCAATATCGGGCTTTCATGAAAAATAATTCAAAGGAAATTGCTTCCTAATGTTTCCTATGGGTTTCGAACCCAAGAACAAGGAGGAAAGGAGTAGCTCTCAAACACAAGGAAAACAAGCAAAAATTGGCTTGCTTTCAATCTCCAAGAATCGAACACGGCACCATGAGGAAGCAAGGAACTAGGCATTACTTTGGTGCCAAGAAAACCAAGGAAAAAGGAGCAGCGTGTGCCTCCACCAAGTTTTGAACTTGGGACTTCACCAAGTGGCAACATTGCCCTGCCATCCACAAGGGCAGGGCAGCATTTTGTGGTGCATGGCCAGCGCATAAAATTGGCACGGGCATGAGCTTGGCGCACAGCAAGCACGCACGGGCAGCAAGGCAAGCGCACCATGGCAACTCTGCCCTACCCTCCACAAGTGGAGGGCAGCATCCTGACGCATCACACGCACCAAGCATGCACGCAATGAGGCCGCATGCACCAATTCCTGCTCTGCCCTCCACAAGGGCAGGGCAGCCTCCTGGAAGCTATTTTTTCATGGGCTGAAAATTGGATTAAAAATCCAATTTAATTCATTTCTTCACCAAATCAAAAGCCCATCCAAATTCCAAAAATCCAAGAATAGAAAGTGTATCAATAGGAGATAGTTTGATGTAATTAGGACCCTTTTTTTATTTTTGAATTTTCACATCTTCAGACTTGATTTTGAGAGCTTGGAACTGAGATTTTAGAGAATTGGGAAGGAGAATTGATCTCTCTTCTTCCTCGTTCTTGCTTGAGCACTTTTTACTTTTCTTGTTTGAGTCTTGGGTGTGAAGAATTGAGGAATTTCTGTCTCAACCTCCATTCAAGATCTCTTTAATTTCCCTTCTGCATAATTGAGTTGAATCAAATTTCCTTTACTGCTTCAATCTTTAATTTCTTGTTAATTGCTTTGTGAACTTGGATCTGGGAAGGCAATTGAGATCTAGACTTTGCTATCTAGTCTCTGGATTCCTGAGACCCAATTTTCTTTTTGGTTCTTCTGTTGAACCACTGCTGCAATTACATTCTCACTTCCTGTTTGAATTCTAGTTACTTTCAATTCATCTCTTGCTTTATTAATTGTTGCAATTTAATTTTTCCTTGCCTAAATTCTGAATTCCCAGTCCTTAAATCCCTTTTCCATTCAAGCAATTTATATTTCTTGCACTTTAAGTTACTGCAATTTACATTTCTTGCACTTTAAGTTTCGGTCATTTAATTTCTTGTCCTTTAAGATTCAGCACCTTTACTTCCAATTCTCTTTAATTCCTGCAATTCACCCCTCTCCCTTTACATTTCCTGCTATTTACTTATTGTTGGATACAAAATCACTCAACCAATACTTGATTCGCTTGACTAAATCATCCACTGAACTAAAATTGCTCAATCCTTCAATCCCTGTGGGATCGACCTCTGGTGCACGAAATTGTGATGACTACTTTTCACAACTCAAATAATCCCTGGTAATGAATCCAAAAACTTGGTGCTCAATACCATGGTATAAACACAACTTCGCACAACTAACCAGCAAGTGCACTGGGTCGTCCAAGTAATAAACCTTACGCGAGTAAGGGTCGATCCCACAGAGATTGTTGGTATGAAGCAAGCTATGGCCACCTTGTAAATCTCAGTCAGGCAGATTCAAATGGTTATGGATGATATATGAATAATGCATAGAATAAAGATAGAGATACTTATGTAATTCATTGGTGAGAACTTCAGATAAGCGAATGGAGATGCTTTGTCCCTTCCGTCTCTCTGCTTTCCTACTGTCTTCATCCAATCCTTCTTACTCCTTTCCATGGCAAGCTGTATGTTGGGCATCACCGTTGTCAGTGGCTACAATCCCGTCCTCTCAGTGAAAATGTTCAACGTACCCTGTCACGGCACGGCTAATCATCTGTCGGTTCTCAATCAGGTTGGAGTAGAATCCATTGATTCTTTTGCGTTTGTCACTAACGCCCAGCCTTCAGGAGTTTGAAGCTCGTCACAGTCATTCAATCATTGAATCCTACTCAGAATACCACAGACAAGGTTTAGACCTTCCAGATTCTCTTGAATGCCGCCATCAATTCTAGCTTATACCACGAAGATTCCGGTTAAAGAATCCAAGAGATAAACATTCAAGCCTTGTTTGCTTGTAGAACGGGAGTGGTTGTCAGGCACGCGTTCATAAGTGAGAATGATGATGAGCGTCACATAATCATCACATTCATCAAGTTCTTGAGTGCGAATGAATATCTTGGAATAAGAACAAGCTGAGTTGAATAGAAGAACAATAGTAATTGCATTAATACTCGAGGTACAGCAGAGCTCCACACCTTAATCTATGGTGTGTAGAAATTCCACCGTTGAAAATACATAAGAACAAGGTCTAGGCATGGCCGAATGGCCAGCCTCCCAATACATGATCAAAAGACTCAAAATGATCAAGGATCCAAAGATTCAAAGATCTAAAAATGATCTAAGATCCCAAGATGAAAATACAATAGCAAAAGGTCCTATTTGTAGAGAACTAGTAGCCTAGGGTTTACAGAAATGAGTAAATGACATAAAAATCCACTTCCGGGCGCACTTGGTGTGTGCTTGGGCTGAGCATTGAAGCATTTTCGTGTAGAGACTCTTCTTGGAGTTAAACGCCGGCTT
The DNA here is from genome assembly GCF_014773155.1 of Arachis stenosperma. Lineage (NCBI taxonomy): Eukaryota > Viridiplantae > Streptophyta > Magnoliopsida > Fabales > Fabaceae > Arachis > Arachis stenosperma. Next base: position 62,719,939 of record NC_080382.1, on the reverse strand, counting down.
TTGTGCCAGTTTGGGCGTTTAACTCCCATTCTTGTGCCAGTTCCGGCGTTTAACGCCGAGCAGTTTTGAGCTGATTTGGAACGCTAGTTTGGGCCATCAAATCTCGGGCAAAGTATGGACTATTAAACATTTCTGGAAAGCCCAGGATGTCTACTTTCCAACGCCGTTGAGAGTGCGTCAATTAGGCTTCTGTAGCTCCAGAAAATCCACTTCGAGCGCAGGGAGGTCAGAAACCAACAGCATCTGCAGTCCATTTTAGTCTCTGAATCAGATTTTTGCTTAGGTCCCTCAATTTCAGCTAGAAAATACCTGAAATCACAGAAAAACACACAAACTCATAGTAAAGCCCAGAAAAGTGAATTTTAACTAAAAACTAATAAAAATATACTAAAAACTAACTAAAACATACTAAAAACATACTAAAAACAATGCCAAAAAGTGTACAAATTATCCGCTCATCACAACACCAAACTTAAATTGTTGCTTGCTCCCAAGCAACTGAAAATCAAATAAGATGAAAAGAAGAGAATATGCAATGAATTCCAAAAACATCTATGAAGATCAGTATTAATTAGATGAGTGGGGCTTTTAGCTTTTTGCCTCTGAATAGTTTTGGCATCTCACTCTATCCTTTGAAATTCAAAATGATTGGCTTCTATAGGAACTCAGAATACAGATAGTGTTATTGATTCTCCTAGTTAAGTATGATGATTCTTGAACACAGCTACTTTATGAGTCTTGGCCGTGGCCCAAAGCACTCTGTCTTCCAGTATTACCACCGGATACATACATGCCACAGACACATAATTGGGTGAACCTTTTCAGATTGTGAGTCAGCTTTGCTAGAGTCCCCAATTAGAGGTGTCCAGGGTTCTTAAGCACACTCTTTTTGCCTTGGATCACAACTTTATTTCTTTCTTTTTCTTTCTTTTTCTCTTTCTCCTTTTTTTTCGTTTTTTTTTCTCTTTTTTCTTTTCTTTTTTTTCGCTTCTTTTCTTTTGTATTAACTGCTTTTTCTTGCTTCAAGAATCATTTTTATGATTTTCCAGATCCTCAGTAACACGTCTCCTTTTTCATCATTCTTTCAAGAGCCAACCAATCATGAACAACAAATTCAAAAGACATATGCATTGTTTAACCATACATTCAGAAAACAAAAGTATTGCCACCACATCAAAATAATTAATCTGTTATAAAATTTAAAATTCTTGCAATTCTTCTTTTTTTTTTATTAAGAACATTTTTCATTTAAGAAAGGTGATGGATTCATAGGACATTCATAACTTTAAGGCATAGACACTAAGACACTAATGATCATAAGACACAAACATAGATAAACATAAGCATAGATTTTCGAAAAACAGGAAAATGAAGAACAAGGAAATCAAAGAACGGGTCCACCTTAGTGATGGCGGCTTGTTCTTCCTCTTGAATGTCTTATGGAGTGCTTGAGCTCCTTAATGTCTCTTCCTTGCCTTTGTTGTTCCTCTCTCATGATTCTTTGATCTTCTCTAATTTCATGGAGGAGGATGGAATGTTCTTGGTGCTCCACCCTTAGTTGTCCCATGTTGGAACTCAATTCTCCTAGGGAGGTGTTGATTTGCTCCCAATAGTTTTGTGGAGGAAAGTGCATCCCTTGAGGCATCTCAGGGATTTCATGATGAGTGGGATCTCTTGTTTGCTCCATCCTTTTCTTAGTGATAGGCTTGTCCTCATCAATGGGGATGTCTCCCTCTATGTCAACTCCAACTGAATAACAGAGGTGACAAATGAGATGAGGAAAGGCTAACCTTGCCAAGGTAGAGGACTTGTCCGCCACCTTATAAAGTTCTTGGGCTATAACCTCATGAACTTCTACTTCTTCTCCAATCATGATGCTATGAATCATGATGGCCCGGTCTAGAGTAACTTCAGACCGGTTGCTAGTGGAAATGATTGAGCTTTGGATAAACTCCAACCATCCCCTAGCTATGGGCTTGAGGTCATGCCTTCTCAATTGAACCGGCTTCCCTCTTGAATCTCTCTTCCATTGGGTGCCCTCTTCACAAATGACTGTGAGGACTTGGTCCAACCTTTGATCAAAGTTGACCCTTCCAGTGTAAGGGTGTTCATCTCCTTGCATCATGGGCAAGTTGAATGCCAACCTTACATTTTCTGGACTAAAATCTAAGTATTTCCCCGAACCATTGTAAGCCAATTCTTTGGGTCCGGGTTCACACTTTGATCATGGATCTTGGTGATTCATGCATTGGCATAGAACTCTTGAACCATTAAGATTCTGACTTGTTGAATGGGGTTGGTAAGAACTTCCCAACCTCTTCTTCGAATCTCATGTCGGATCTTCGGATATTCACTCTTTTTGAGTTTGAAAGGGACCTCGGGGATCACCTTCTTCAAGGCCATAACTTCCTAGAAGTGGTCTTGATGCACCCTTGAGATGAATCTCTCCATCTCCCATGACTCAGAGGTGAAAGCTTTTGCCTTCCCTTTCCTCTTTCTAGAGGTTTCTCCGGCCTTGGATGCCATAAATGGTTATGGAAAAACAAAAAGCAATGCTTTTACCACACCAAACTTAAAAGGTTTGCTCGTCCTCGAGCAAAAGAAGAAAGAAGAGAGTAGAAGAAGAAGAAATAGAGGAGATGGAGATGGCTTTGTGGTTCGGCCAAAGGGGGAGAAGTAGTATTTAGGGTGTGTGAAAATAAAGGAGTGAAGATGGGTTTATATAGGGGTGGAGAGAGGGTTAGGGTTCGGCTATGGGAGGGTGGGTTTGGGAGGGAAAGTGGTTTGAATTTGAATGGTGAGGTAGGTGGGGTTTTATGAAGGATGGATGTGAGTGGTGAAGAGAAAGATGGGATTTGATAGGTGAGGGGTTTTTGGGGAAGAGGTGTTGAGGTGATTGGTGAATGGGTGAAGAAGAAGAGAGAGAGTGGTGGGGTAGGTGGGGATCCTGTGGGGTCCACAGATCCTGAGGTGTCAAGGAAAAGTCATCCCTGCACCAGGTGGCGAGCAAAATTGCTCTCTGTGCCAATTCTGGCATTAAACGCCGGGCTGGTTCCCATTTCTGGCGTTTAACGCCAACTTCTTGCCTTTTCCTGGCGTTTAACGCCAGTCTGGTGCCCCTTTCTGGCGTTAAACGCCCAGAATGGTGCCAGACTGGGCGTTAAACGCCCATTTGCTGGCTTCACTGGCGTTTAAACGCCAACAAGTTCTCCTCCAGGGTATGCTATTTTTCTTTCTGTTTTTTATTCTGTTTTTGCTTTTTCAATTGATTTTGTGACTTCCCATGATTATCAACCTACAGAAAACATAAAATAACAAAGGAAAATAGATAAAATATAACATTGGGTTGCCTCCTAACAAGCGCTTCTTTAATGTCAGTAGCTTGACAGAGGGCTCTCAATGAGCCTCACAGATACTCAGAGAAATGTTGGAACCTCCCAACACCAAACTTAGAGTTTGAATGTGGGGTTTCAACACCAAACTTAGAATTTGGTTGTGGCCTCCCAATACCAAACTTAGAGTTTGACTGTGGGGGCTCTGTTTGGCTCTGTTTTGAGATAAGCTCTTCATGCTTCCTCTCCATGGTGACAGAGGGATATCCTTGAGCCTTAAACACAAAGGATTCTTCATTCACTTGAATGATCAATTCTCCTCTGTCCACATCAATCACAGCCTTTGCTGTGGCTAGGAAGGGTCTGCCAAGGATGATGGATTCATCCATGTACTTCCCAGTCTCTAGGACTATGAAATCAGCAGGGATGTAATGGTCTTCAACCTTTACCAGAACATCCTCTACAAGTCCATAAGCTTGTTTCTTTGAATTGTCTGCAATCTCTAGTGAGATTCTTGCAGCTTGTACCTCAAAGATCCCTAGCTTCTCCATTACAGAGAGAGGCATGAGGTTTACACTTGACCCTAAGTCATACAGAGCCTTCTTAAAGGTCATGGTGCCTATGGTACAAGGTATTGAAAACTTCCCAGGATCTTGTCTCTTTTGAGGTAATCTCTGCCTAGACAAGTCATCCAGTTCTTTGGTGAGCAAAAGGGGTTCATCCTCCCAAGTCTCATTACCAAATAACTTGTCATTTAGCTTCATGATTGCTCCAAGGTATTTAGCAACTTGCTCTTCAGTGACATACTCATCCTCTTCAGAGGAAGAATACTCATCAGAGCTCATGAATGGCAGAAGTAAGTCCAATGGAATCTCTATGGTCTCATTTTGAGCCTCAGATTCCCATGGTTCCTCATTAGGGAACTCATTGGAGGCCAGTGGACGTCCATTGAGGTTTTCCTCAGTGGCATTCACTGCCTCTCCCTCCTCTCCAAGTTTGGCCATGTTGATGGCCTTACATTCTCCTTTTGGATTCTCTTCTATATTGCTTGGAAGAGTACTAGGAGGGAGTTCAGTAATTTTCTTGCTCAGTTGACCCACTTGTGCCTCCAAATTTCTAATGGAGGACCTTGTTTCAGTCATGAAACTTTGAGTGGTTTTGATTAGATCAGAGACCATGGTTGCTTAGTCAGAGTGGCTCTGCTTAGAATTCTCTGCCTGTTGCTGAGAAGATGATGGAAAAGGCTTGCCATTGCTAAACCTATTTCTTCCACCATTATTGTTGTTGAAACCTTGTTGAGGTCTCTGTTGATCCTTCCATAAGAGATTTGGATGATTTCTCCATGAAGAATTATAGGTGTTTCCATAGGGTTCTCCCATGTAATTCACCTCTTCCATTGAAGGGTTCTCAGGATCATAAGCTTCTTCTTCAGATGAAGCGTCCTTAGTACTGCCTGGTGCAGCTTGCATTCCAGACAGACTTTGAGAGATCATATTGACTTGCTGAGTCAATATTTTGTTCTGAGCCAGTATGGCATTCAGAGTGTCAATCTCAAGAACTTCTTTCTTCTGATTCGTCCTATTGTTCACAGGATTTCTTTCAGAAGTGTACATGAATTGGTTATTTGCAACCATTTCAATGAGCTCTTGAGCTTCTGCAGGCATCTTCTTCAGATGAAGAGATCCTCCAGCAGAGCTATCCAATGACATCTTGGACAATTCAGACAGACCATCATAGAAAATACCTATGATGCTCCATTCAGAAAGCATGTTAGAGGGACACTTTCTGATCAATTGTTTGTATCTTTCCCAAGCTTCATAGAGGGATTTTCCTTCCTTCTGTCTGAAGGTTTGGACTTCCACTCTAAGCTTACTCAATTTTTGAGGTGGAAAGAACTTTGCCAAAAAGGCATTTTCAGGCTTTCTTTAGGTTGTGAGTCCAACCATATCCTAGCTCTGTCTCTTACAGCAAAAGAGAATAGCATAAGTCTGTAGACCTCAGGGTCAACCCCATTAGTCTTGACAGTGTCACAGATTTGCAAGAATTTAGCTAAAAACTGATGAGGATCTTCCAATGGAAGTCCATGGAACTTGCAATTCTGTTGCATTAGAGAAACTAATTGAGGCTTAAGCTCAAAGTTGTTTGCTCCAATGGCAGGGATAGAGATGCTTTTCCCATAGAAGTCGGGAGTAGGTGCAGTAAAGTCACCCAGCACCTTCCTTGCATTGTTGGCATTGTTGTTGTTTTCGGCTGCCATGGGTTCTTCTTGTTTGAAGATTTCTGTTAGGTCCTCTATAGAGAGTTGTGCCTTAGCTTCTCTTAGCTTTCACTTCAAGGTCCTTTCAGGTTCAGGGTCAGCCTCAACAAGAATGCTTTTGTCTTTGCTCCTGCTCATATGAAAGAGAAGAGAACAAGAAAATATGGAATCCTCTATGTCACAGTATAGAGATTCCTTGAGGTGTCAGAGGAAAAGAAAAATAGAAGGAGAGGTAGAAGAATTCGAACTTATCAAAAGAGATGGAGTTCGAATTGTTCTTTGAGGAATAGTGTTAGTCCATAAATAGAAGGATGTGAGAAGAGGGGAAGAAATTTTCGAAAATTAAGTAAAAGATATTAAAAACATTTTGAAAAATACTAATTGATTTTTGATGAGCGGATAATATGTACGCTTTTTGGCATTGTTTTTAGTATGTTTTTAGTAGTTTTAGTTGAGTTCTTAGTATATTTTTATTAGTTTTTAGTTAAAATTTACTTTTCTGGACTTTACTATGAGTTTGTGTGTTTTTCTGTGATTTCAGGTATTTTCTGGCTGAAATTGAGGGATCTGAGCAAAAATCTGATCCAGAGACTCAAAAGGACTGCAGATGCTGTTGGATTCTGACCTCCCTGCACTCGAAGTGGATTTTCTGGAGCTACAGGAGCCCAATTGGCGCGCTCTCAACGGCGTTGGAAAGTAGACATCCTGGGCTTTCCAGCAATATATAATAGTCCTTACTTTGCCCAAGATTTGATGGCCCAAACCGGCGTTCAAAGTCACCTACAGAAATTCCAGCGTTAAACGCCGGAACTGGCACCTAAATGGGAGTTAAACGCCCAAACTGGCATAAAAGCTGGCGTTTAACTCCAAGAAGAGTCCCTACACGAAAATGCTTCATTGCTCAGCCCAAGCACACACCAAGTGGGCCCGGAAGTGGATTTTTATGTCATTTACTCATCTCTGTACACCCTAGGTTACTAGTTTTCTATATATAGGACCTTTTACTATTGTACTTTCATCTTTTGATCATGTTTTGATGATTGAACCCTCTTTGGGAGGCTGGCCATTGGCCATGCCTAGACCTTGTTCTTATGTATTTTCAACGGTGGAGTTCTACACACCATAGATTAAGGTGTGGAGCTCTGCTGTACCTCGATTATTAATGCAATTACTATTGTTCTTCCATTCAATTCCGCTTGTTCTTTGTCCAAGATATCACTTGTTCTTCAACATGATGAAGGTGATGATTGACGCCATCACCATTCTCACTCATGAACAAGGTGACTGACAACCATTCTTGTTCTACAAGCATCTGAGGCTTAGTGAATATCTCTTGGATTCTTAATCGGAATCTTCGTGGTATAGGCGGACCTGATGGCGGCATTCAAGAGAATCCGGAAGGTCTAAACCTTGTCTGTGGTATTCTGAGTAGGATTCAATGATTGAATGACTGTGACGTGCTTCAAACCTGTAACCTACTGGGCGTTAGTGACAGACGCAAAAGAGTGATTCTATTCCGGTAGGGGAGGGAACCAAACCGGTGATTGGCAGTACTGTGACAGAGTGCGTGCATTAGCTTTCACTGCGCGGATGGGAGGTAGCTGCTGACAACAGTGAAACCCTACACGAGCTTGCCATGGAAAGGAGTAAGAAGGATTGGATGAAGACAGTAGGAAAGCAGAGAGACGGAAGGGAAGGCATCTTCATATGCTTGTCTGAAGCTCTTACACCAATGATACATAAGTATCTCTATCTTTATCTTTATGTTATTTTCATTCATCACCATTATACATTTGAGTCTGCCTGACTGAGATTTACAAGGTGACCATAGCTTGCTTCATACCAACAATCTCCGTGGGATCGACCCTTACTCGCGTAAGGTATTACTTGAACGACCCAGTGCACTTGCTGGTTAGTTGTGCGAAGTTGTAGTGATCACAATTTCGCGCACCAAGTTTTTGGCGCCGTTGCCGGGGATTGTTCTTGTATATGGACAACTGACGGTTCATCTTGTTGCTTAGATTAGGTATTATTTTTCTTCAGAGTTCTTAAAAATGAATTCTAGTGTTTCAAGGTGATGTTCTTATCATCACCAAAGCTGATTGATCATCATCAATTTAGCTCTTGAATGCAATGTCCTGCTGAAGCTTAGCCGGCCATGTCTAATTCCTTTAGACTAAAGCTTTAGACTAACATGGCATGATTCCTGGAATTCTCATTAAGAATTTTGATACCTTTATTTTCCTTTTCACTTAATTTTCGAAAATCCAAAAAAATTACAAAATCATAAAAACCAAAAATATTTCTTGTTTATGTCTAGTGTCTCATTTTAAGTTTGGTGTCAATTGCATGTTTCTGTTCTTCTTGCATTTTTCAAATTTATGCATGTGTCTTCATTGATCTTCAAGATGTGATGATGATTTCTTACTCTAATCTTTAAATTCTCTTGACTTGAGTGTTTTGTGTGTCTCATATGCATTCTCATTAGTGTCAGTAGTATACAAACTGCTAAGTTTGGTGTCTTGCATGCATTATTATTTGATTTTAAGTGCATTTTGATTATTCCTTATTATTAAAAATCCAAAAATATTTTTAATTTGTGTCTTTTCAAGTCAATGATACAAAGAATTGAAGATTCAGAACAAACTGCAGAGGAATTATACAGAAAAAGCTGAGCATTCAAAAATGCCCAGTGAAGAAGGCAGACTGGCGTTTAAACGCCAGCCAGGGTACCTGGTTGGGCGTTTAACGCCCAAAGAGGTAGCATTTCGGGCGTTAAACGCCAGAATGTATACCATTCTGGGCGTTTAACGCCAGGATGGTGCTAGGGGGAAGATTTTGTTTTCAAATCAATTTTTTTCAAGTTTCAAAGTTTTTCAAAATCAAATCTTTTTCAAATCATATCTTCTCAATCAAATGTTTTCAAAATCAATTTCTTTCCTTTTTCAAAGATACTTACTAACAATTAATGATTTGATTGAACATTTTTTGCCTTTTCTGTTAAGGAAGGTTTTATGCTTGAATCATATCTTTTCTTGTTAGGCAAGTCATTAATTTTTAAAATCATATCTTTTCAAATTGTTTTCAAATCATATCTTTTAAAATTGTTTTCAAATCATATCTTTTCAATTACATCTTTTTAAAACCAATCATATCTTCTTAACCACATCTTTTTCAAAATAGTTTTCAATCAAATCTTTTTAATTTCTAATTTCAAAATCTTTTTCAAAAAATCACTTGATTTCTTTTCCACTTTTAGTTTCGAAAATCAATTAGTGTTTTTCAAAAATGTTTTCAAAATTTTTTACTTAAATTTTCGAAAATTACTTCCCTTCTTCTCACATCCTTCTATTTATGGACTAACACTATTCCTTAATGCAAAATTCGAACTCCATCTTCCTTGATAAGTTCGAATTTTCAACCTCTGTCTTCCATTTTTCTTCCTCTGACACCTCAAGGAATCTCTATACTGTGACATAGAGGATTCCACATTTTCTTGTTTTCTTCTCTTTCTTATGAGCAGGAGCAGAGACAAAGGCATTCTTGTTGAAGCTGACCCTGAACCTGAAAGGACCTTGAAGAGAAAACTAAGAGAAGCTAAAACACAACTCTCTTTAAAGGACCTGACCGAATTCTTCAAAGAAGAAAGACACATGGCAGCCGAAAACAACAACAATGCCAACAATGCAAGGAAGGTGCTGGGTGACTTTACTGCACTACTCCCGACTTCTATGGGAGAAGCATCTCTATCCCTGCCATTAGAGCAAACAACTTTGAGCTTAAGCCTCAATTAGTTTCTCTAATGCAACAGAATTGCAAGTTCCATGGACTTCCATTGGAAGATCCTCATCAGTTTTTAGCTGAGTTCTTGCAAATCTGTGACACAGTCAAGACTAATGGGGTTGACCCTGAGGTCTACAGACTGATGCTATTCCCTTTTGCTGTAAGAGACAGAGCTAGAATATGGTTGGACTCTCAACCTAAAGAAAGCCTGGACTCTTGGGAAAAGCTAGTCAATGCCTTCTTGGCAAAGTTCTTTCCACCACAAAGATGGAGTAAGCTTAGAGTGGAAGTCCAAACCTTCAGACAGAAGGATGGAGAATCCCTCTATGAAGCTTGGGAAAGATACAAACAATTAATCAGAAGATGTCCCTCAGACATGTTTTCTGAATGAAGCATCATAGGTATTTTCTATGATGGTCTCTCTGAACTATCTAAGATGTCCTTGGATAGCTCTGCTGGAGGATCTCTTCATCTGAAGAAGACGCCTGCAGAAGCTCAAGAGCTAATTGAAATGGTTGCAAATAACCAATTCATGTACACTTCTGAAAGGAATCCTGTGAACAATGGGACTAGTCAGAAGAAAGGAGTTCTTGAGATTGACACTCTGAATGCCATATTGGCTCAGAACAAGATATTGACTCAACAAGTCAATTTGATCTCTCAAAGTCTGTCTGGAATGCAAAATGCACCAAACAGTACTAAGGATGCTTCATCTGAGGAAGAAGCTTATGATCCTGAGAACCCTTCCATGGAAGAGGTGAATTACCTAGGAGAACCCTATGGAAACACCTATAATTCTTCATGGAGAAATCACCCAAATTTCTCATGGAAGAATCAAGAGAGACCTCAACAAGGTTTCAATAATAATAATGGTGGAAGAAACAGGCTTGGCACCAACAAGCCTTTTCCATCATCTTCTCAGCAACAGACAGAGAGTTCTAAGCAGAATACTTCTGACTTAGCAACAATGGTCTCTGATCTAATAAAGACCACTCAAAGTTTCATGAATGAAACATGGTCCTCCATCAGAAATTTGGAATGACAAGTGGGTCAGCTGAGCAAGAAAGTTACTGAACTCCCTCCTAGCACTCTCCCAAGTAATACAGAAGAAAATCCAAAAGGAGAGTGCAAAGCCATAGACATGGCCGAATATGGAGAGGAAAGAGAGGAGGAGGACGCCACTGAGGAAGACCTCAGTGGGCGTGTACCAATCTCCTCTGAGTTCCTCAATGAGGAACAATGGGAGTCTAAGGCTCAAAATGAGACCATAGAGATTCCATTGAACTTACTTCTGCCATTCATGAGCTCTGATGAGTATTCTTCCTCTGAAGAGGATGAGTATGTCACTGAAGAGCAAGTTGCTAAATACCTTGGAGCAATCATGAAGCTAAATGACAAGTTATTTGGAAATGAGACTTGGGAAGATGAACCTCCCTTGCTCACCAAAGAACTGGATGACTTGTCTAGGCAGAAACTGCCTCAAAAGAGGCAAGATCCTGGGAAGTTTTCTATACCTTGTACCATAGGCACCATGACCTTTAAGAAGGCCTTGTGTGACTTAGGGTCAAGTGTAAACCTCATGCCCCTCTCTGTAATGGAGAAATTAGGGATCTTTGAGGTGCAAGCTGCAAGAATCTCATTAGAGATGGCAGACAATTCAAGAAAACAAGCTCATGGACTTGTAGAATGTTTTGGTGAAGATTGAAGACCATTACATCCCTACTGATTTCATAGTCCTAGAGACTGGGAAGTGCATGGATGAATCCATCATCCTTGGCAGACCCTTCCTAGCCACAGCAAAGGCTGTGATTGATGTTGATAGAGGAGAGTTGATCATTCAAGTGAATGAAGAATCCTTGGTGTTTAAGGCCCAAGGACATCCCTCTATCATCATGGAGAGGAAGCATGAAGAGCTTCTCTCAAAACAGAGCCAAGCAGAGCCCCCACAGTCGAACTCTAAGTTTGGTGTTGGGAGGCCACAACCAAACTCTAAGTTTGGTGTTGAACCCCCACATTCAAACTCTAAGTTTGGTGTTGGGAGGTTCCAACACGGTTCTGAGTATTTCTGAGGCTCTATGAGAGTCCTCTGTCAAGCTAATGACATTAAAGAAGCGCTTGTTGGGAGGCAACCCAATGTTTTACAATTAACTATTTCCTTTTGTTATTTTATCTTTTTTTGTAGGTTGATGATCATAAGAAGTCACAAAATCAATGAAAAAAGCAAAAACAGAATGAAAAACAGGAAGAAAAACAGCACACCCTGGAGGAAGAACTCACTGGCGTTTAAACGCCAGTGAGGCTAGCAGTTGGGCGTTTAACGCCCAGTCTGGCACCATTCTGGGCGTTTAACGCCAGAAAGGGGCACCAGACTGGCGTTAAACGCCAGAGAAGGGCAAGAACCTGGCGTTAAACGCCAGGAATGGGCACCAGCCCGGCGTTTAACGCCAGAAATGGCTCAAAACGTGGATTTTGATGCCATTTGGTGCAGGGATGACTTTTCCTTGACACCTAAGGATCTGTGGACCCCACAGGATCCCCATAAACCCCACCACTCTTTCTCTTCTTCTTCACCCATTCACCAATCACCTCAACATCTCTTTCTCTTCACCACTCACATCCATCCTTCATAAACCACTACTTCTTCCCCTTTTTGCCAAACCACAAAGCCATCTCCCTCTCCTCCATTTCTTCTTCTTCTACTCTCTTCTTCTTCTTTTGCTCGAGGACGAGCAAACCTTTTAAGTTTGGTGTGGTAAAAGCATTGCTCTTTGTTTTTCCATAACCATTTATGGCATCCAAAGCCGGTTCAACTGAGAAGGCATGACCTCAAGCCCATCACTAAGAAGAAGATGGAGCAAACAAGAGACCCTCTCATCAAGAGATCCCTGAGATACCTCAAGGGAAGCACTTTCCTCCACAAGACTATTGGGAGCAACTGAACACCTCCCTAGGAGAATTAAGTTCCAACATGGACAACTAAGGGTGGAGCACCAAGAACACTCCATCATCCTCCATGAAATTAGAGAAGATCAAAGAATCATGAGAGAGGAGCAACAAAGACAAGGAAGAGACATTGAGGAGCTCAAGCACTCCATAGGATCTTCAAGAAGAAGAAAGAGCCGCCATCACTAAGGTGGACCCGTTCTTTAATCTCCTTGTTCTTTATTCTTCTGTTTTTCGAATTTTAGTGCTTTATGTTTATCCATGTTTGTGTCTTATGATCATTAGTGTCTTAGTGTCTATGCCTTAAAGCTATGAATATGAATCCATCACCTTTCTTAAATGAAAACTGTTTTTATTACAAAAGAACAAGAAGTACAGGATTTCAAATTCATCTTTAAAACTAGCTTAATTAGTTTGATGTGGTGGCAATGCTTTTGTTTTCCGAATGTATGCTTAAACAGTGCATATGTCTTTTGAATTTGTGGTTCATGAATGTTAAAAATTGTTGGCTCTTGAAAGAATGATGAAAAAGGAGACATGTTACTGAGGATCTGAAAAATCATAAAAAAATGATTCTTGAAGCAAGAAAAAGCAGTGAATACAAAAAAAAAAAAAAGAAAGAGAAGGAGAAAAACGAAAAAAAGGGAGAAAAAGAAAAAGAAAGAAAAAAAGAAAGAAATAAAGTTGTGATCCAAGGCAAAAAGAGTGTGCTTAAGAACCCTGGACACCTCCAATTGGGGACTCTAGCAAAGCTGAGTCACAATCTGAAAAGGTTCACCCAATTATGTGTCTGTGGCATGTATGTATCCGGTGGTAATACTGGAAGACAGAATGCTTTGGGCCACGGCCAAGACTCAATAAGTAGCTGTGTTCAAGAATCATCATACTTAACTAGGAGAATCAATAACACTATCTGGATTCTGAGTTCCTAAAGAAGCCAATCATTCTGAATTTCAAAGGATAAAGTGAGATGCCAAAACTGTTCGGAGGCAAAAAGCTACTAGTCCCGCTCATCTAATTTGGAGCTATGTTTCATTGATAATTTGGAGTCTATAGTATATTCTCTTCTTTTTATCTTATTTGATTTTCAGTTGCTTGGGGACAAGCAACAATTTAAGTTTGGTGTTGTGATGAGCGGATAATATGTACGTTTTTTGGCATTGTTTTTAGTATGTTTTTAGTAGTTTTAGTTGAGTTCTTAGTATATTTTTATTAGTTTTTAGTTAAAATTTACTTTTCTGGACTTTACTATGAGTTTGTGTGTTTTTCTGTGATTTCAGGTATTTTCTGGCTGAAATTGAGGGATCTGAGCAAAAATCTGATCCAGAGACTCAAAAGGACTGCAGATGCTGTTGGATTCTGACCTCCCTGCACTCGAAGTAGATTTTCTGGAGCTACAGGAGCCCAATTGGCGCGCTCTCAACGGCGTTGGAAAGTAGACATCCTGGGCTTTCCAGCAATATATAATAGTCCATACTTTGCCCAAGATTGGATGGCCCAAACCGGCGTTCAAAGTCACCTACAGAAATTCCAGCGTTAAACGCCGGAACTGGCACCTAAATGGGAGTTAAACGCCCAAACTGGCATAAAAGCTGGCGTTTAACTCCAAGAAGAGTCCCTACACGAAAATGCTTCATTGCTCAGCCCAAGCACACACCAAGTGGGCCCGGAAGTGGATTTTTATGTCATTTACTCATCTCTGTACACCCTAGGTTACTAGTTTCTATATATAGGACCTTTTACTATTGTACTTTCATCTTTTGATCATGTTTTGATGATTGAACCCTCTTTGGGAGGCTGGCCATTCGGCCATGCCTAGACCTTGTTCTTATGTATTTTCAACGGTGGAGTTTCTACACACCATAGATTAAGGTGTGGAGCTCTGCTGTACCTCGAGTATTAATGCAATTACTATTGTTCTTCCATTCAATTCCGCTTGTTCTTTGTCCAAGATATCACTTGTTCTTCAACATGATGAAGGTGATGATTGACGCCCATCACCATTCTCACTCATGAACAAGGTGACTGACAACCATTCTTGTTCTACAAGCATCTGAGGCTTAGTGAATATCTCTTGGATTCTTTAATCGGAATCTTCGTGGTATAGGCAGGACCTGATGGCGGCATTCAAGAGAATCCGGAAGGTCTAAACCTTGTCTGTGGTATTCTGAGTAGGATTCAATGATTGAATGACTGTGACGTGCTTCAAACCTGTAACCTACTGGGCGTTAGTGACAGACGCAAAAGAGTGATTCTATTCCGGTAGGGGAGGGAACCAAACCGGTGATTGGCAGTACTGTGACAGAGTGCGTGCATTAGCTTTCACTGCGCGGATGGGAGGTAGCTGCTGACAACAGTGAAACCCTACACGAGCTTGCCATGGAAAGGAGTAAGAAGGATTGGATGAAGACAGTAGGAAAGCAGAGAGACGGAAGGGAAGGCATCTTCATATGCTTGTCTGAAGCTCTTACACCAATGATATACATAAGTATCTCTATCTTTATCTTTATGTTATTTTCATTCATCACCATTATACATTTGAGTCTGCCTGACTGAGATTTACAAGGTGACCATAGCTTGCTTCATACCAACAATCTCCGTGGGATCGACCCTTACTCGCGTAAGGTATTACTTGGACGACCCAGTGCACTTGCTGGTTAGTTGTGCGAAGTTGTAGTGATCACAATTTCGCGCACCAAGTTTCGAAAACTAAGAGTGGAAAAGAAATCAAGTGATTTTTTTGAAAACGATTTTGAAATTAGAAATAAAAAAGATATGATTGAAAACTATTTTGAAAAAGATGTGATTAAAAAGATATGATTGAAAAGTTATGGTTTTAAAAAGATGTGATTGAGAAGATATGATTTGAAAAACAATTTAAAAATATTTGATTTTAAAAATTAATGACTTAGCTAACAAGAAAAGATATGATTCAAACATTAAACCTTTCTCAACAGAAAAGGCAACATACTTGAAATGTTGAATCAAATCATTAATTGATAGCAAGTATTTTTGAAAATGGAAAGAAATTGATTTTGAAAAAGATTTGATTGAAAAGATTTTGAAAACTTGAAAAAATTTGAATTAAAAACAAAATCTTCCCTCTTGTGCCATCCTGGCGTTAAACGCCCAGAATGGTGCACATTCTGGCGTTTAACGCCCAAAGCCCTACCCTTTTGGGCGTTAAACTCCTAGCCAGGCACCCTGGCTGGCGTTTAAATGCCAGTTTTCCTTCTTCACTGGGCGTTTTGAACGTCCAGCTTTTTCTGTATAATTCCTCTGCTGTATGTTCTGAATCTTCAATTCTCTGTATTATTGACTTGAAAAGACACAAATTAAAAATATTTTTGGATTTTTAATAATGAGGAATAATCAAAATGCAACTAAAATCAAATAACAATGCATGCAAGACACCAAACTTAGCAGTTTATATACTACTGACACTAACAAAATGAGAATACATATAACAAAACACTCAAGTCAAGAGAATTCAAAGATCATAGCAAGGAAATCATCAAGAACATCTTGAAGATCACTTAAGACACATGAATGAATGCAAGAAGAACAGAAACATGCAATTGACACCAAACTTAAAATGAGACACTAGACTCAAACAAGAAATATTTTTGGTTTTTAAGATTTTGTAATTTTTTTTTGAATTTTTTTTTCAAAAATTAAGTGGAAAAGAAAATAAAGATATCAAAATTCTTAATGAGAATTCCAGGAATCATGCAATGTTAGTCTAAAGCTTTATTCTAAAGAAATTAGACATGGCTAGCCAAGCTTCAGCAGGACATTGCATTCAAGAGCTAAATTGATGAGAATCAATCAGCTTTGGTGATGATAAGAACATCACCTTGAAACACTAGAATTCATTCTTAAGAACTCTGAAGATAAATACCTAATCTAAGTAACAAGATGAACCGTCAGTTGTCCAAACTCAACAATCCCCGGCAACGATGCCAAAAACTTGGTGTTGTTGCCGGATGAAAACTTGGCACCGTTATTGCAGGGAACAAATGCGAAACTGTAGTTAGGACATTTAATTCCCCGGAATCGGCGCCAAAAACTTGATGCACGATACCATGGTATAAACACAACTTCGCACAACTAACCAGCAAGTGCACTGGGTCGTCCAAGTAATAAACCTTACGCGAGTAAGGGTCGATCCCACGGAGATTGTTGGTATGAAGCAAGCTATGGTCACCTTGTAAATCTCAGTCAGGCAGATTCAAATGGTTATGGATGATATATGAATAACGCATAGAATAAAGATAGAGATACTTATGTAATTCATTAGTGAGAACTTCAGATAAGCGAATGGAGATGCTTTGTCCCTTCCGTCTCTCTGCTTTCCTACTGTCTTCATCCAATCCTTCTTACTCCTTTCCATGGCAAGCTGTATGTTGGGCATCACCGTTGTCAGTGGCTACAATCCCGTCCTCTCAGTGAAAATGTTCAACGCACCCTGTCACGGCACGGCTAATCATCTGTCAGTTCTCAATCAGGTTGGAGTAGAATCCATTGATTCTTTTGCGTCTGTCACTAACGCCCAGCCTTCGGGAGTTTGAAGCTTGTCACAGTCATTCAATCATTGAATCCTACTCAGAATACCACAGACAAGGTTTAGACCTTCCGGATTCTCTTGAATGCCGCCATCAATTCTAGCTTATACCACGAAGATTCCGGTGAAAGAATCCAAGAGATAAACATTCAAGCCTTGTTTTCTTGTAGAACGGGAGTGGTTGTCAGGCACGCGTTCATAAGTGAGAATGATGATGAGCGTCACATAATCATCACATTCATCAAGTTCTTGAGTGCGAATGAATATCTTGGAATAAGAACAAGCTGAATTGAATAGAAGAACAATAGTAATTGCATTAATACTCGAGGTACAGCAGAGCTCCACACCTTAATCTATGGTGTGTAGAAACTCCACCATTGAAAATACATAAGAACAAGGTCTAGGCATGGCCGAATGGCCAGCCTCCCAATACATGATCAAAAGACTCAAAATGATCAAGGATCCAAAGATTCAATTGAGGGAGCACTAAAAATGATCTATGATCCCAAGATGAAAATACAATAGCAAAAGGTCCTATTTGTAGAGAACTAGTAGCCTAGGGTTTACAGAAATGAGTAAATGACATAAAAATCCACTTCCGGGCCCACTTGGTGTGTGCTTGGGATGAGCATTAAAGTATTTTCGTGTAGAGACTCTTCTTCGAGTTAAACGCCGGCTTTTGTGCCAGTTTGGGCGTTTAACTCCCATTCTTGTGCCAGTTCCGGCGTTTAACGCTGGCCAGTTTTGAGCTGATTTGGAACGCTGATTTGGGCCATCAAATCTCAGGCAAAGTATGGACTATCATATATTGCTGGAAAGCCCAGGATGTCTACTTTCTAACCCTTTTTAGAGCGCTCCAATTGGACTTCTGTAGCTCCAGAAAATCCACTTTGAGTGCAGAGAGGTCAGAATCCAACAGCATCTACAGTCTATTTTAGTCTCTGAATCAGATTTTTGCTCAGGTCCCTCAATTTTAGCCAGAAAATACCTGAAATCATAGAAAAACACACAAACTCATAGTAAAGTCCAGAAAAGTGAATTTTAACTAAAAACTAATCAAAATATACTAAAAACTAACTAAAACATACTAAAAACATACTAAAAACAATGCCAAAAAGCGTACAAATTATCCGCTCATCAACCTCACTCCCGTGAGTTTTATTACTTGATGCGACCCGGTACACTTGCCGGTGAGTTTTGTGTTGGATCGTTTTCCACGCATCAGAAGGGACAAAGCATCTCCATACGCTTATCTGAAATTCTCACCAATGAATTACATAAGTATCTCTATCTTTATTTTATGTTTTATTCATCTTTTAATTATCAATCCTTCATAACCATTTGAATCCGCCTGACTGAGATTTACAAGATGACCATAGCTTGCTTCATACCAACAATCTCCGTGGGATCGACCCTTACTCACGTAAGGTTTATTACTTGGACGACCCAGTGCACTTGTTGGTTAGTTGTGCGAAGTTGTGAAATTATGTTTAGACCATGGTATTGAGCACCAAGTTTTTGGAGCCATTACCGGGGATTGTTTGAGTTGTGAAAAGTAGAGATCACAATTTCGTGCACCACCCATCATCCAAAAATTCAAACATTCATGATCCATATGCAAATTAACCTATCTAACTCAAAGAGTAAACTAATCCTAAGTGAACCAAAATAACAAAAAGGAATTAAGTCAAAATATAAACGAAAAGAGAAAGGCTAGAACACTGTTACCATGGTAAGGGTATCTCCTACCTAGCACTTTGGTTTAACGTCCTCAAGTTGGACGTGCATGAATTCAATGATCATCATTCGGAGCCTCGCCAAGGAGGAAGATCTCCAACACCTTGGCATGCTTGGATTGTGTGTGCTCCAATGACTTAGGCTTCTTCACAACCTTTTCTTCTTCATGCTCCTCATTAGGCTCAATCACTTGCTCTTCAATTAGGTCACAACCAAAGATAGAGTACACTTCAAGTGTTGGTGTCTTACATCTATCCAAAGTGAATTTCACCACTTTCCCCTCAGCTTCAAATGAGTATGATCCCAAGAATGCATCCAACTTGAATTGAGATGTCTTCAAAAATAGTCTCCTAAGGAGAATAGAGGATGGCCTGTTCAAATCAATTGGAAGGGTCTCCAAAATGTGAAAATCCATCGGGAATATCAACTCTTGAATATTTGCCAATACATTCTCCACGATTCCCACAACCGACACAATGCTCTTGTCCGCTAACACAAATCTTGCTCCGGACTGCTTCAAGGGTGACAAGTTCAAATTTTCATAGATAGGGAGGGGGCATAATGCTCACACAAGCCCCCAAATCACATATGCAATCCATGAACTCCATCCCACCAATCGCACAAGTTACCAAACAAAGACCGGGATCATTACACTTTTCCGGAATGAGGGAAGAAATAGAGTCATTCACCGGACCTTTATCTAGCTCACCAATCTTCTCCTTGTGAGTGCAAACATCATTTAGAAATTTAGAGTATTTTGGAACTTGTTGGATGGCTTGAAAAAGAGGAATGGTAACTTTCACATTCTCGAAGATCTCCACCACATTAGGGTCAAAGTCTTCATGCTTCTTAGCCATTTTAGCTATCGTTGGGAAAGGAATTGGTGTAGGCTCTTCAAGGGGGTTCTTCCTTTTAGGTTCCTTGACCTTCAATAGATCCTCCACTTCTCTTGTAACATCCTCTTTCTCGTCTCCTACCACCTTCACTTCTTCTTCCATTCCTTCATTGTGGGGTTCCTTGCCCAAACTTGTAGGCTTAAGACCAACTTCATCTAACTTGGTACTACTCCTAAGGGTGATAACATTAATGCTTCCTTTTGGGTTTGGTTGAGGTTGAGAAGGTAAACCACTAGAGGTGGGAGCTTGGTGGGTATTGTGAGTGTTTGAAGGAGAAAGAGTCAAACGTGATAAGGCTACGACAATGGTTGCCATGTACGTTTCTTGCTTCTTATGGAACTCCCTTTCCTCTTGCATCAAACTTTGAAGTGCATTATTTATATGAGATTGGTTTGAAGTGGAGGATTGATTATTTTGAGGGAGGGTAGGCCTAGTGTGTGGTGGTTGATACCTTGCTTGAGGTTGAGAGTGTGATTGTTAATTGGGTTGGGAATGAGGTGGGCTTTGTGGTTGATATGGTGGGTAGTGAGGTTGTGGTGGTTGATGGTAAGGTTGTTGGACTTGGGCAGGTTGATGATAATAGACTTGTTGGTTGGAATAAGGTTGAACTTGAGATGGTTGAGTCCACCTTTGATGGGAGTTATCCCTCCACGCTTGACTTTGGTTCCCTCCATAATGGTGAGATCCTTGATTGCCTTGGTTGGAGTTGGACCTTTGTGGATAAGGATTTGCCACCGCCAATGTGTTATCCTCTTGAATTTGAGAACCCTCATCAGTGTAGTGACCGTTGCGAGCACAAATACCAGAAGATCTAGAAGGCCCTTCAATTCTAGGAGGTTGGGATAGAGGTAGCAACATTTGTGTAATTTGTTGACCTTGAGTAATTTGCCTTAGCAAGAGCATCATTTCACCAAGTATCTTTGATAAACCGCTATTTTACGGTTTATCTTGTGCTTCATTTAGTGGATTTTATCCATTATTCTCACACTTATTCATAGAAATCGCATGTTTTACATTTCCCTTCTTGATTTTGTGCTATGATTGAAAACATGATTCTCTGGCCATAAATTTGCTAGCTTTAATCCTCTCTTATTACCATTCGATACCGTGATATGTGTGTTAAGTGTTTTCAGGGTTTACAGGGCAGGAATGGCTTAGAGGATGGAAAGGAAGCATGCAAAAGTGGAAGGAATACAGGAAATTGAAGGAATCGTAAAGTTGTCAAGCCTGACCTCTTCGTATTCAATCGATCATAACTTGATCTACAAAGGTCAAAATGAGACGGCTCCAATTGCGTTGGAAA
Organism: Arachis stenosperma; assembly: GCF_014773155.1. Taxonomy (NCBI): domain Eukaryota; kingdom Viridiplantae; phylum Streptophyta; class Magnoliopsida; order Fabales; family Fabaceae; genus Arachis; species Arachis stenosperma. Next base: position 62,699,124 of record NC_080382.1, on the reverse strand, counting down.
GCTAACATCCGTGGCTTCGAAATGATATATAATTTGCAATAGTGGCTGTATAGCTAGGTGACGCGCATGCGCGTATCACGGGTAAACGCGCATATGCAAAAAGTTAAGCATATCAGAAATCGCCCCCAACAATTTCTGGTCTATTTTTGACCCAGTTTTTGGTCCAGAAAACACATATTAGAGGTTGAAGAGTGGAGGAATCATGGAGACACTTCTCATTCACATAATTTTATATTTTAGATGTAATTTTTAGAGAGAGAGGCTCTCTCCTCTCTCTAGGTTTTAGGTTCTTAGGTTTAGATTTATTTCTTCTCAATTCCAGGTTCAATGTTCTTTTAATTTAGTTCTCTTACACTCTCATTTATTCTAATACTTTGGTTTATCTATTTCTCTTGTTGATTTCCCTATTTTCCCAATTGAGTTTATGAATTCACATGTTAGATTCAACTCCCTTTTAATGCAATTTGAGGTATTTCATGTTTATTGCTTGCTTCTTTATTTGTTGTTATTGAATCCTTGCTATTGGTTGTTTAGATTTAATATTCTCTTGCTGGTTTTCTATGCTTTCATTTTATGCCTTCCAAGTGTTTGATGAAATTCTTGGAAGAATTCTAGAGTAGATTTTTATGCTCTTGGCTTGGGATGGTAATTTAGGAACTCTTGAGTCACTAATGTCCAAGTAATTGATGATTGGAAGCCATTGACTCTAGTCATCACTAATTGATTTAGTGGATAGCTAGGACTTATGGACTTGGATTAATATAGCTCATTTGACCCCCCTTTACTAAGTTGGGGGATGATTTAATGGGGTTGAACCTTGCCAATTCTCATGTTGTGGTTAGTGATAATGATAGAGATCCTTGACCACCAAACCTTGCCAAGACCGTTTTATCATTTGAATTTCTCCGTAATTTAATTTCCTTGTTTCTTAATTCAAAACCCCAAAACATACTTGTCCATAACCAATTATAAGCACACTTCCCTTCAATTCTTTGAGAGATGACCCGATGTTTAAATACCTCGGTTATCAATTTTATTAGGGGTTTGTTACTTGTGACAACCAAATTTTTGTATGAAAGGATTATTGTTGGTTTAGGAACTATACTTTCAACGAGAATATACTTGTGAATTCTAGACCACGCAAGAATCCGTTCATCAAAATGGCGCCGTGGCCGGGGAATTGCAAACGTGTGCCTTATTATTGGTTATTGTGAATAATCTTTGCTTTTTCGTTTCTCTGTTAGTTGTTTCTAGTTTTAGGAGTTTAGTTTCATTATTCCTTATTAGTTTTTGTTTTTATTTTCTCTTTGTACTATGAATTCTCACCCCTTTTGCTTTGAGTTTGGTTACAATCATGTTGTAGGAAGAGGAGATTACAATGAGAACATGCATCAAGGATGGGACAATCAAGGGTGGGAGCAGTCTCAAGATTACGGACAACCTTCATGGTACCAACCTCTACCAACATACTATGACCAAGCGCCCTTCCAAGTGGCATACCAAGATAATGGCTATGGTGAGCACCCTGTTGATTATCAGCAACCACCACCCTATGCCTTTGAACCCCCTCATCAACATAATTTTGAACCACCATACTCACAAGTCCCTTACCACCAAACACCGCCATATGAGTCATTACCCACCATACCAAGAGCCTTACGTGCCATACTTCCAAGAACCACCACCTCAATATACACTATCTCCATATCCTTATCAAGATGAACCACCTTCCTATCATGAGCCCTTTCTCCCGACAAATGAACCCTCCTATCTACCCCAAGCTCCCATAAATGATACCTTTAGTGCTATTCGCCAAGAGCAAAGAGAGCGTCAAAGCACGCTTATCTCTACTCTCATTGGTCTCACGTCTAAACTCCAAAATCTTATATCCCGCATGGACTAACCCTCTACCTCCAATATTCAACCCTCAAGCTTTAGTGCACCACCACCTTCCGTGCAAGAATACCTATATCCATCAATCCAAGAACAACATGATCCCAATTATGCTACTGACCCGGAACAAGAGAGAAGGGATCGTCTTAGGGACGTAATGGATCGGTTTTTCTGCTTGCTTTTTCTTTTTCTTTCTTTTTTTTTTTGCCATTTTTTTCTTTTTTTTGCAAGCTTTGTTATTCACTGCTTTTTCTAGCTTCAAGAATCAATTTCATGATTTTTCAGATTATTAATAATATTTTTCTTTGTTCATCATTCTTTCAAGAGCCAACAATTTTAACATTCATAAACTTCACTAAAAAAAATATGCACTGTTCAAGCATTCATTCAGAAAACAAAAAGTATTGCCACCACATCAAAATAATTAAACTAATTTCAAGATAAAATTTGAAATTCAAGTACTTCTTGTTCTTTTGTATGTAGGCACATTTTTTATTCAAGAAAGGTGAAGGATTCATAGAATTATTCATAGCTTTAAGACATAGACACTAGATACTAATGATCATGTAGTGAAGACACAAACATAGATAACACATAAAGCATAAAATCGAAAAACAGAAAAATAAGAACAAGGAAATCAAGGAACGGGTCCACCTTAGTGATGGCGGCTAGTTCTTCCTCTTGAAGATCCAATGGAATGCCTGAGCTCCTCTTTGTCTCTTTCTTGCCTTTGTTGCTCTTCCCTCATGGATATTCGATCCTTTCTAATTTCAAGGAGAATAATGGAGTGCTCTTGATGCTTGATGATTAGATTTTTGATGGTATAGAATTTCACAAATGAATTCTCGTTGCAAGTATAGTTTCTAAACCAATCGAAAATCCTTTCATACAAAAGATTGTTTGTCACAAGTAACAAACCCCTAAATTTATAAACCGAAGTATTGAACCTCGGGTCATTCTCCCTAGGAATTACAATAAAGTGCCTTGTTATTGGTTAGAAATGTGTTTTGGGGTTTTGGATAAGAAGCATGAAAAGTAAATGGCAATGAAAATAAACTAACAACTATAAAAGGCTCTTGGCAAGGTATGAAAATTAGAAGTCCTATCCTAGTTATCCTTCTCAATTGTGATGAGAATTGTTCATTGCTACCACTTAGTTAACCCTTACTAAATAAAGGAAAGTCAAGTGGATGAATTGACTTGAGTCACAAGTCCTAGCCAACTCCCAAGGAAAGACTAGCTTTAGTGCACTCCAAACCAATTAGCAATCTCTCCAATTACCAATCAACAAAGGAATTAGATAACTCAAGTGTCACTAATTACTCTACCTAGGCAAGAGGAACAAAATCTATACTATATCTAGAAGAGGCATTTCAACAAACACATAAAAGGCAATAAAAGTAAACAACATAAATTGCAAGAATTAAAGGGAGATCTAACTACAAAGGCAAGAGATCAACAATAGAAAAGCAAAGAAGAACAATTATTATGAATTACCTCTTATTGAATTGAAAGAAAATATAAGGAACAATAGTAGATCCACAACAAAGTATAAGAACAACATAAAGAAAATTACAACAAAAGAATGGAAGAATAATGAATGTAACTACAAGGAATTGAGAAGATAGAAGTAGAAGAAGATGAATTAAAATCTAGATCTAAGAACTAAACCTAATCCTAATCCTAGAGAGAAGTGAGAGCTTCTCTCTCTAGAAACTAATTCTAACTACTTCTAAAACTAAACTATGACTAATGATCAAAAGTATGTAAAGTATGTTCATTCCCCTTTCAATCCTTGGCTTAAATAGTATCAGAAATGAGTTGGATTGGGCCCACAAGGTGATGACAAGTCATCATATACCTATTTTTCTATACTTTTTCATACAAGAAATTGATGAATTGTGCTTAAATATTGAATGCTTTTATACTTAATTGGTATATTTCCTTGATCTTTTAATTTTATAAATCTTGTAGGAAATAAGAAGAAAAAGAAGCAAAGAAGCACAAAAAAAGGAGAAAAAAAGAGCTTTGGGACACACTTTGAAGTTGGAGCACACTTTGGAGCCTTAGGCCACGCTTTTAAAAGCGTGGCCCATGACCAAATTAATGGAGAATAAGCAATCAGCGCACACTACCCTGCTCTTGCCAAGGGCAGGGCAGAATCATGATGAAACAAAGTGAGGTGGAGCAAATTTTCGCTAAGTTAAAATCTGGCCGCTCACAGCATGACTATGCCTACTTCAAAGGACTATAACTTGAGCTACAGACGTCCGATTGATGTGCTTTCAGTTGCGTTGGAAAGCTGACATTCAGAGCTTTCCAACGATATATAGCAATCCATATTTGGAGTAAACTTGAGGCAGGAACGGAAGGCATCTTTAAGGGCCAAAAATAAGCGAAAATAAACCAATGTGCTTCCACCAAGGTTTGAAGCTGGAGCCTCACCCCAAAGCAAGTAGCGCTCATTTTTTCTGCTCTGCCCTCTTGGAGAGCAGGGCAATGTCATGCTCTTCATGAAAAATCAAGAAAAATTGCTCCCCCAAATGCTTTCACCAAGGTTCGAACACAAGACCTCCAAGGAAGCCAAGCCTTATGCGTGAATTAGGTGCCAAGGAAACCAAGGAAAAGGAGCAGCGTGTGCCTCCACCAAGTTTCAAACTTGGAACCTCACCTTTTGGCAACATTGCCTTGCCCTCCGCAAGGGCAGGGCAGCAATTCTTGGTGCATGGCACAAAAAGTGGCACGGCCAGGAGCTTGGGCGCACATCCTTGGCGCATCGCAGCACGGGCAGGGAGGCAAAGCTTGGACGCACCATGACAACATTGCCCTGCCCTCCACAAGGGCAGGGCAGCATCCTGATGCCCCTCCCAAAATTTGGCACGCTAGTTGGATCCTTACACAAGGCTTCCCTGCTCTGCCCTCCACAAGGGCAGGGCAGCCTCATGGGAGCAAACACTCATGGGCCAAAATTCAACCAAATTTCCATTTAAATTCAATTCCTCTCCAAATTGACTCAAGGCCAACCAAACCCATTTCTCCTCAAATCCAAAGCAAGCAAAGCCCACATCATCACTCAAAGGCACATGGATCAATTAAATTAGGATTTTCATTTTGTAATTTGTTTTAATTTTCATTTTTCATTTTGTAAAGCCTATATAAAGGCTCTAATAGAAGCTCCATTAAAAAAGGGAGGCTTGCTCCATTAGGGAGTAGTAGTAGAAGAGAGCTCACTTTTACATCTTAACTTGAATTGGAGAATTGAAGGAATTCTGTTTCAATTCTCACCTTGAATTCTCTCTTGTTCTTTTACTGCATAATTCAAAATTCATTTGCTATTTTAAATCTTCTTCTTCTGCAACTTTAGCTTTTCTGTTTTGGATCTTGAATTGAGGTTGAAGAGCTCCATTGATTCAAATTCTGAGAATCATCTTCCACTCTTCCTCTCAATTGATCTAAGGATTGGGTTTTAATCTTCTCTGCTATTTTTAAACCTCATTTTCTTCTGCAATATATTTTCTGACTGAGCAAAGGAGAATTGAGATCCAGATTTGTTTCCTGAGTTCATTGCTCTTCTCGGATCCTCAAATTCTCTTTTAGATTTTACAATTGAGCTAAGTTTCTTTCTGTCTTGTTCTTCAAGCAATTTTTCATTTCTGTTTGAATCTGCTGCACTTACTTCATCTTTTACTTCTTTGCTTGATTGCACTTTACATTTTCTTGTTGAAGTTTTAATTCCCAGCACCCAATCCCTTTTACTTTTCATGCAATTTAATTATTCTGCTATTATTCTAAGTGCTGCTTATTGCTTTCCTTTAAATTTCCTGCACCCAATCACCTTTACATTTGATGCAATTTACATTTCTTGTCATTTAAGAATCTGCCAATTTACTTTTCTTGCAATTTAAGTTTCAGCTCTTTTATTTTCTTGTTCTTTAAGTTTCAGTTACTTTACTTTCTGCACTTTAAATTTTCCTTGCTATTCACTTTCTGTTGGCTACATTTAACTCAATTCCACTTCAATGTTAGCTTGACTAAACTAATCACCCACTAAAGTTGCTTGATCCATCAATCCCTGTGGGATCGACCTCACTCTAAGTGAGTTATTACAACTTGATGCGACTCGGTACACTTTCCGGTTAGATCTATGTGTTTGGAAAATTCGTTTTCCGCAAAAACACCATCAAGTTTTTGGCGCCGTTGCCGGGGATTGATTTAGATCAACAATGATTAAGTGGGTGAGAAGTCTAGATTAAGCAGTTTTTTATTTTTGTTCTCTGTTTTAAAGTGAAACCAAGGTGTTTGAGTTTTTGCCTCACTAAAAAATTCTCATCTCTGATATGAGTAATTTCAATTTTCATTGGTGTTGTGTTTTACAAAATTCAAATGGAGTTCAACTCATCTTATGATCAAACAAATTTTATGGGATATTACCCACCATCACCAATTTCCAATGATGGCTGGGAATATCACCAACAAATTACAGATCCTGAGCACTCCAATTCATGGAGCTTTGCTTCAGAGACACAAGATGAGCAAGAGAATCATATGGGATACTTCCCACCACCACAAAATGATTTAAGTCATTATTCTAATAGTGGCTGGGAGTATTACCAAGGAATGAAAGAGCATCCACCCTCACGTCCCAGTTTCTCATTTGAAAGTTCTTCATCACTTGATTATGCCTCAACACAAAGTTTCCTCCAAAATCCATACAGGTCATCCCATCAATCACACAACTCATTCCACACCCCTCAACACAACTTCACCACAACACATCCACGTCACCAAAATTACTCTCAACTTTCATCTCTTGAACCAGCATATGAGGATTACCTTCAAGCCATTGAAATACATAGAAAACTCGTGGAAAGATACACACAACCCCAATCCTGGAAAGAAATCATCCTCAAGAAGACAGAAGGGCATGTAGAGCAAAGGAGGATTCATTCAGGATCACCAAGTGTTAAGGATGAGGAACAATCTGTGAGTGAAGAAGAGGAAGAAGAGGTTCCTATATTAATTGAAATTGCAATAAAGAATGAGGTTGTTGAAAATGAAACTACACTTGAGGTGACAAAGGAACATGAAAATTCACAACTCTTTCAAACTTCCCTGAAACAAAAACGGCTCAACAATTGAATCCATGATTGAAAGATATGAAGAGGAGATGAAAAAATGTTGGGAAGATCAACAAACCTCCTCAATGAAAAAGCTATTAAGTCAAATGTTGAGTGCAAGGGAGGAAGTGGAAGAACAAGAAAGTGAGAAAGACACTCAAGAGGAGTCACACTCAAGTGAAGCAAAGAGGAAAGAGGAAAGGCTCAAGGAACCACCAATCCAAGAGGCTCTTCATGAAAAGAAGACTCCAACAATCACACAACCCCCAAGACTTGGATTCAAGGAAGTGAAGGCAATTAACAAAAGCACCAAGAAGAGGATTGTGACCAAGCTACCAAAGAAAATATTCATGAAGAATAAAGGGTCAACCACAAGCAATCCAACCCCTGGACCATTAGCAAGCAAGCTCAGTCAAGCCATGTACAAAAGAAAGCTTGCTGAGAAGAAACCAAGACAGGGGGCAATAGCTGAATCTTCTTCCCCCTTGAGGTCATTCCTCTTAACAAATTGGAAGAAGAGGAAGAAAGTGAAGAACAACATGCCAACAGTAGGTAATGTTTCTCTTCCTTGCTTTGCTTTCTTTCTTTGCTTTGTTTAAATTCAATAAATTGGAATATGGTTACATTCCAAGTTTGGTGTTGCCTTGCAACAAATTATTTTCAATATTTTTGGATGATTGCATCAAATCAAAAATGAAAGTGACACACCAAGATTCTAAGTTTGGTGTGCCACTTATTCTTCTAGGCAATTCATTCAAGCAACACTACTTGTCTGCATAATCATCATGCCTCTGCAATTTTATTTTACTCTTTTGGTTTAACATTTTAGTTTCCTCTTTATTCATTTACGTGTTTTCAATGCTTTCTTTTATTAACTGTATTTGTTTATACATCACCAAGAGAGCTTTATTCATGACAAGATTCTTGGCTTGGTGATTGTATTTAACATACAACAGTTTCATTTAGTCTTGTTTCAAATAAAATTGACATATGGTTGCATTCTAAGTTTGGTGTTGCTATGCAACAAAATTTGGTTCTAATTCTTACTAGATACTTGCATTAATTTCAAGTGAAAGTGTCACACTAAGTTTGGTGTGCCACTTATCTTTTATGCAATGTATTGTGCTCACCTTCTTATGTTTGCAATCAAAATGTCTTTGTCTCTGATGCCTTGATTGTTATCTTTCATTTTGCTTGCTTAAAACACATGTGCTACTAACATTTCATTGTGTAAGACATTCATGATCCATCTTAGCCCCATAGCCATTGTTCTAATTGTTGCTTGAGGATAAGCAAGCATTCTGAGTTGGTATGGGAAGGAGAAGAATGGGATGACAACAATAGAGAAGATTAATTGCAAGGTTGTAAAGTTCCTTTTCCTCTCATTTATTTCCAGCACTTTAATTTGCATGATTGTCTTTATATTCTCTTTATGCATGTGTGGTATGACTAAGCATAGCTTGAATTTAATTTACAATATGTTGCTGTGGCATTATAACTACCAACTTGAATTCTGTGAGTCCAAAAGCAGTAAATCATCATGATCATAAACAAACAAGGCATTAAAGAAGAGTTTAGCATGTGCATACAAGTATTGGAAAGCTAGTATGTTCGATTGTTGCTCAATTGCATTGGATTTTATTTAATTGAAGTTTTTCATCTAATACATTTTGTGAAATCTTTTGAAATCATGAAAACCTTGAAAGAAGCAAATACAATTAAAGCAAGAAAAGAAAAAGGGAAAGAATGAGAAAGCTGAAGGCTCTAAGTACCAATGGCAATTTATTTGCTAAGTGCTTGTGGTGTTTATGTATCAAGCCAAATGCTTGAAAACAAAACACTTAGAAGTCAAGGCTAGGCTCAAGTGCAAAAGCACTCCCTCAAAGCTCAAGGTTCTGAGCATCAATGATTAGAGAGTTAAGAAAAGAAAAGAAAAAATGAGCTTAATGAAGTCCTCTAATTAAATGCTTGTGGTGCTTATGTATCAAGTGGTAATACTTGAAAACAAAGCATTTAGAAGTCGTAGCTTTGTTATAAACTCATGGGGCAAAGCACCCAAAAGGAGAAGCTAAAAAAAAAAAATCAAAAGCTTGTTTCAAGGAAGAATTATAAGAAAAAGATTTCATAAAATGAGCTAGATAGAAGCATCAATCATTTACATTTCTTTTGTGATTGAAGCATGCATAGAAAACTAGCTAACCATGAACATTGAGTTGCTATTCTTCTTACCTTGGATTGTCAATCTTTATTGCATGATTCTTTTCTTGGTTGAGGACAAGCAAGGTTTAAGTTTGGTGTTGTGATGACAAGTCATCATATACCTAATTTTCTATGCTTTTTCATACAAGAAATTGATGAATTGTGCTTAAATATTGAATGCTTTTATACTTAATTGGTATATTTCCTTGATCTTTTAATTTTATAAATCTTGTAGGAAATAAGAAGAAAAAGAAGCAAAGAAGCACAAAAAAAGGAGAAAAAAAGAGCTTTGGGACACACTTTGAAGTTGGAGCACACTTTGGAGCCTTAGGCCATGCTTTTAAAAGTGTGGCCCATGAACAAATTAATGGAGAATAAGCAATCAGCGCACACTGCCCTGCTCTTGCCAAGGGCAGGGCAGAATCATGATGAAACAAAGTGAGGTGGAGCAAATTTTCGCTAAGTTAAAATCTGGCCGCTCACAGCATGACCATGCCTACTTCAAAGGACTATAACTTGAGCTACAGACGTCCAATTGATGTGCTTCCAGTTGCGTTGGAAAGCTGACATTCAGAGCTTTCCAACGATATATAGAAATCCATATTTGGCATAAAATTGAGGCAGGAACGGAAGGCATCTTTAAGGGCCAAAAATAAGCAAAAATAAACCAATGTGCTTCCACCAAGGTTCGAAGCTGGAGCCTCACCCCAAAGCAAGTAGCACTCATTTTTCTGCTCTGCCCTCTTGGAGAGCAGGGCAATGTCGTGCTCTTCATGAAAAATCAAGAAAAATTGCTCCCCCAAATGCTTTCACCAAGGTTCGAACACAAGACCTCCAAGGAAGCCAAGCCTTATGCGTGAATTAGGTGCCAAGGAAACCAAGGAAAAGGAGCAGCGTGTGCCTCCACCAAGTTTCAAACTTGGAACCTCACCTTTTGGCAACATTACCCTGCCCTCCGCAAGGGCAGGGCAGCAATTCTTGGTGCACGGCACAAAAAGTGGCACGGCCAGGAGCTTGGGCGCACATCCTTGGCGCATCGCAGCACGGGCAGGGAGGCAAAGCTTGGACGCACCATGACAACATTGCCCTGCCCTCCACAAGGGCAGGGCAGCATCCTGATGCCCCTCCCAAAATTTGGCACGCTAGTTGGATCCTTACACAAGGCTTCCCTGCTCTGCCCTCCACAAGGGCAGGGCAGCCTCCTGGGAGCAAACACTCATGGGCCAAAATTCAACCAAATTTCCATTTAAATTCAATTCCTCTCCAAATTGACTCAAGGCCAACCAAACCCATTTCTCCTCAAATCCAAAGCAAGCAAAGCCCACATCATCACTCAAAGGCACATGGATCAATTAAATTAGGATTTTCATTTTGTAATTTGTTTTAATTTTCATTTTTCATTTTGTAAAGCCTATATAAAGGTTCTAATAGAAGCTCCATTAAAAAAGGGAGGCTTGCTCCATTAGGGAGTAGTAGTAGAAGAGAGCTCACTTTTACATCTTAACTTGAATTGGAGAATTGAAGGAATTCTGTTTCAATTCTCACCTTGAATTCTCTCTTTTTCTTTTACTGCATAATTCAAAATTCATTTGCTGTTTTAAATCTTCTTCTTCTGCAACTTTAGCTTTTCTGTTTTGGATCTTGAATTGAGGTTGAAGAGCTCCATTGATTCAAATTATGAGAATCATCTTCCACTCTTCCTCTCAATTGATCTAAGGATTGGGTTTTAATCTTCTCTGCTATTTTTAAACCTCATTTTCTTCTGCAATATATTTTCTGACTGAGCAAAAGAGAATTGAGATCCAGATTTGCTTCCTGAGTTCATTGCTCTTCTCGGATCCTCAAATTCTCTTTTAGATTTTACAATTGAGCTAAGTTTCTTTCTGTCTTGTTCTTCAAGCAATTTTTCATTTCTGTTTGAATCTGCTGCACTTACTTCATCTTTTACTTCTTTGCTTGATTGCACTTTACATTTTCTTGTTGAAGTTTTAATTCCCAGCACCCAATCCCTTTTACTTTTCATGCAATTTAATTATTCTGCTATTATTCTAAGTGCTGCTTATTGCTTTCCTTTAAATTTCCTGCACCCAATCCCCTTTACATTTGATGCAATTTACATTTCTTGTCATTTAAGAATCTGCCAATTTACTTTTCTTGCAATTTAAGTTTTAGCTCTTTTATTTTCTTGTTCTTTAAGTTTCAGTTACTTTACTTTCTGCACTTTAAATTTTCCTTGCTATTCACTTTCTGTTGGCTACATTTCACTCAATTCCACTTCAATGTTAGCTTGACTAAACTAATCACCCACTAAAGTTGCTTGATCCATCAATCCCTGTGGGATCGACCTCACTCTAAGTGAGTTATTACTACTTGATGTGACTCGGTACACTTGCCGGTTAGATCTATGTGTTTGGAAAATTCGTTTTCCGCAAAAACACCATCACAAGGCTTTAGAATTCGCTGGCCACGTGTTGCATTAAGTGGGTCATGTGCCACCATCGGCGTGTCCGTATACCGTGCGCGTGCGCACCCCTATGCGCGATGCAACTATGGCAAATCTTATATCGTTTCGAAGCTCCGGATGTTAGCTTTTTAATCCAACTAGAACCGCATCATTTGGACCTCTGTAGCTCAAGTTATGGTCGTTTAAGTGCGAAGAGGTCGACTTGACAGCTTTCCGGTTCTTTCATTTCTTCATGAGTTCTCCAACTTTTCATGCTTTCTTTCTTCATTCCCTTGATCCAATCTTTGCCTCCTAAACCTTAAATCACTTAACAAACATATCAAGGCATCTAATGGAATCAAGGTGAATTAAATTTATTTATTTTAAGACCTAAAAAGCATGTTTTCACTCTTAAGCATAATTAAGGGAGAAGTTATAAAACCATGCTATTTCATTGAATAAATGTGGGTAAAAGGTGATAAAATCCCCAAAAATCAATACAAGATAAACCCTACAAATGGGGTTTATCAACCTCCCCACACTTAAACCAAGCATGTCCTCATGCTTAAGCCAAGAGAGAAACAAAGGGTATCAACATTTATTCAATGTAACCTATCTATATGCATCCTATCTACATGAATGCAACTAGATGCAAAATGATTCTACCTACTTTGTTAAAAATAAATCAATCCTCCAAGTCATACATGCACAAGTAGGGTCAGGATCATATAACGATTCATGAATCCTACCAATTCGAATATCAAAATGAAGTTCAAGTAGAATTTCAAGAAGAACGCTCGTGAAAGCCGAAAATCAAGGAATTGAGCATCGAACCCTCACCGGAAGTGTTTGCACTCTAGTCGCTCAAGTGTATAGGGTTGATTCTCTCAATTCTCCCCTAATCATGCTTTCCAAAATTTATTTTTTATCTAACAATCAACAATTATTTCATGCATGCATACAATTATCATGAGGTCTTTTCTTTAGGTTGTAATGGGGCTAGGGTCAAGGTAGGGTCATATATATGGTTAAGTGGACTAAATAATTGAATCTTTGATTAACCTAGACTTTCCCACCTAACCTATATAATGACCAAATACAATTAAAAGCTAACCTAACTACCCATAATTCTCACTTTTTCACATACTCATGCATTTTCTTTTTCATTTCACAATACTTATGCATTGATCTTTATTGGACTTTGGGGCATTTTCTCCCCTTTTTATTTCTTTCTTTTTCTTCTTTTTCTTTTTTTTCTATTTTTTTCTTTTCTTTTCTTTTTTTTTCTTTTTTTTTTCTTTTATTTTTCTCATTTTTTTTCAAGAATATCAATGCATAAGGTCTTACATTTAATTAACGCATGAGTATGTACCCAATTCCCAATATTTACAATAATAATACAAAACTACCCTTTTATTCACCCAATGTCCCAAGGTTCCCACACTTGAATGATACTCACACACACTAGCCTAAGCTAATCAAAGATCCAAATAAGGACTTTTATTGTTTTCCGCTTTAAGGCTTGTAATGTGCTAAATTAAGAACAAAGTGGGTTAATCGTAGGCTCAAATTTGGCTAACAAAGGAAGATAGAATGTAGGCTATTTGGGTAAGTGAGCTAATGAAACAATGGCCTCAATCATATAAATGCATGAATACATAAAATAATGGACATAAAGAATCAAACAAATCAAAGATTACAATCATAGAAAGAGAACAATTACACACAAGAAGGAAAATAAGTGGTTATAAGATGTAACCACACCATTAGGCTCAAAACTCACATGCTTGTGTTCTTAGCTCAAAAACCATGTTCCAAAATACATTCTTTCAAGCAAGTTCAACGAAAAATTTTCAAATTGGTAGGTTGCCCTAAAACGGTTTCTTGGGAAAGAAATCATCACTCTAACCAAGTAGTCCTAATAAGAAGAAGGTAGTAAAATATGTACAAATTCTAACTAACATGCAGCCTATCATGCAAATGCAACAACTAACTAACATTGGTGTTGAAAAGGAGATTTACCCATGGAGATCGGTCGAACGACCTCCCCACACTTGAAGATTGCACCGTCCTCGGTGCATGCAAAGAAGAGCAGGGTGGACGGGTTGCTACAATTGATGAGCTTCTTCACACGGTTGCGCGGATGACTTGTTTGTTGTCCCATTTAACAGCTTTTCCTTTCTCCTTTCTTGGTGGCCAACCTAAAAGGATAGAAAAGGAAAGGAATATTAAGCCTATGACAAAGATATCAAAGCAAATAAAACATAGGCGGAGGCTAATGCCAAATAAAGGTATGATTCCCTACTACATGTTAGCTAAGCATGTGAGTGAGAAAACAATGTAAGCTAAGGCATATCATTAAGCTCGATGTAGGAGTAAAGTTAAAGCATGAAGAGTGTATTGAGCATCAAGTTCAAATGAGAAGAAGTGGGTCATGAAAGACAATATGAGGTCATATCAATGCACAAAGACACAAGAGTCATACAAGATGAAGCATTGATTTAAAAGTTTCATCACCCAACAATATCAAACAAGTCAAGAAGCACCAAAATCATGTAAGAAAGTCTCAACAATTGAGTAGGAAAGTTCAACACCATTATTAAAATGACTTAAAAAAAAACAAAAACATGCTACAAAAACTAAATGAAAATGGGAGGAGTAGAAGTATGCGAATGTGATAAGCAAACAAAAATGGAAGGGGAGAAAAAAACTCTTTTTTTTTACCAACGCGTACGCGTCATGCACGTTTACGCGTCAATGAGCATATTGGTTGAAGGACGCGTACGCGCCAGGTATGCGCACGCGTGCGTCAAGTCAGGCCATAGGCATAATGTCGGCCCAAGTCTGGCACAACTCTCGGGTAAAAGTACCAGGAGTGTAGATCGTTCAATCGACGCGCGCGCGCACAGCGTGCGTGCGCGTTCATTGCGAAATTAAGATCGTGTGCGCGTACGTGCCAAGTGTGCGCACGCGTGCATAGACTTGTGCCTTAGGCCAAATGTTCACACAGTGCAGGCCTAACTCTCGGGTTTTTAGCTGGGGTCGAATTTTTGCATCCATGCGTACGCGTACAGTGCGCGTCCGCATAGATGGTCGAAAAATGCTCAGGTGCGCGTATGCATTATGTGCGCGCACGCGTGGATGGTGTTCTGTTTTTCAAAATTTTTTCTAAGTTCTTGCACCAATCCAAGCCTTTCAATCCCCCGAACAGCTACCAAAACACCCGAAAACCTTATTTATCATATTATACTCCTAACTAAACTTAACAAACCAATAAAAATATGAAATTAAACTAATTCTACCAATATTTACAAAGAAAAATGAAAAGATGTTACCATGGTGGGGTGTCTCCCTCCTAGCACTTTTGTTTATTGTCTTTAAGTTGGACTTATGGGGAGCTCCTCTCAAGGTGGCTTGTGCCTGTACTCATCTTGGAACTTTCACCAATGCTTGAATCTCCAATAAGCTCCATTCTTCAATTTCAATATCTTCAAGCTTTGATGGAGTTCTCCACAAACCATGAGCTCCCAAATTTGATTTTCATTGTGCGATCTGGGATCCCATACTTTGTTTTGACACCCGTCCTTAGATTGATCGTCATTATTCCATCCGGGTGGTATGGCCTTGGAATTCTCAAAGGAGCTTCCAAACAACTTCCTAGACCCATGCCATTTGGTTCCACACCAACCATTGCTCTTGAATTTTGAGCTTACAACCGTCATGAGCTTAGAATGATGTTTCCAACCACTACACAACTCTCTTATACTTTTAACTCCACAATGAACTCTAAGTTGACCATCATTTTCAATTAAACCATATTCAAGTGAGAAAGTAAAGCTTAGGCATAAGAGTTTTACCCACTTGAATGTTGTGTTGGATGGTGACTTGGGAAGGGAGACTTCCCCACACTTAGACAATGCAAGGTCTACTTCCTTGTGATCTTCTTTGTGTATTTCCACCTCTTTGCGAGCTTCCTCGATTTCAACCTTTTCCCCTTTTTCACTTGGCTTGGTTTTGTCTTCAAGAACTTCATCTTGCCCAATGAGAGGTGATTCAATCTTGGATAAGAATTCATTGATGAATAAATCCATCTCTTGATCAACCTCTTCATATTCTTCAATTTCAATATACACCATGCCAACTTTTTCCTCTTGGTAGCTCTCTCTTGATTCACTCTCTTTCTCATTGCTCACCAAAGGTATGGGAGGTTGTGCACACTCTTTTGTAACTTCAACTTTATGTCCAATGGGAGAGGATTCCATTGTAGAGAGAAATTCATCCATGATTGAATCCATCACTTGATAAGCCTCTTCCAAGACTCCAACTATGACATGCCTTGGAGGTTGCGCACCCTCCTCAACATCGATATCAAGCTTCTTGGAAGAGTTCCCCATGATGCTACATTCCCTTGGACTTTCAACATCTCCCAAATATTCAACTACTTCTTCCTTTTCTTCAATGATCATAGGCTCCTCCAAATGTTCCAACACAAAACTTGACTCCTCCTTCTCCACCGAATTTTCCAATTTCTCCTTCATGCTTTGCTCTTCTTTTGACTTTTCACATGTGGTCACGGAAGTACCTTGAGTATTCAAGCATTGGTGGGCTAAACTGTGCACCACCTTGGTCAAATTGGTCACAAACTCAAGTGTATCCCGCTTCATGGCTTTTTGTGCTTGGAGTAACAAAGTGAGAGGATCGTCTATTGGGGCTTGGGGTGAATAGGAAGGTTCATTATTTTGGAAAGAGGGTTCATAGTAGGAAAGTGGTTCTTCTTGGTAAGGGTATGGAGATGGTGAGTGTTGAGGTGGTTCATGGTAGTGATCTTGATAGGGTTGTGGTGGTTCTAAAGGTTCTTGCTCATAATGGTCATAAGAATATGGTATGGGTGATTGGTCATATGATGGATATAGATCATAGGGCGGTGTTTGGTAATGAAAGGCTTGTGAGAATGGTTGAGGTTCATGTTGAGGATGAGATTCATAGGCATATGATGGTGGTTGTTGAGTGTCACAAAAAGAGTCATCATAGCCGTTAAATTGACATGCATTAGGATGGGAATTATACCTATAAGTATCCGGAGGTTGTTGCCAATAGGAGTGATCAATTCCTTGAGGCTCCTCCCATCTTTGTTGGTTCCATCCATGGTACATGTTGCCATTAAAGTCCACATTTCCTACAACACAATTAGAACCAAACTCAAAGCCAAAGTGAGAATTCATAGTGATAGAACAAAATGAAACTAACAAAAATTAAGAAACAAACAAAAGATAAACCTATTCACAATATTCACATATGTACAATAACCAATAACATAACACCATTGCAAATCCCCAGCAACGGCACCATTTTGATGATTAGATTTTTGATGGTATAGAATTTCACAAATGAATTCTCGTTGCAAGTATAGTTTCTAAACCAATCAAAAATCCTTTCATACAAAAGATTGTTTGTCACAAGTAACAAACCCCTAAATTTATAAACCGAAGTATTAAACCTCGGGTCGTTCTCCCTAGGAATTACAATAAAGTGCCTTGTTATTGGTTAGAAATGTGTTTTGGGGTTTTGGACAAGAAGCATAAAAAGTAAATGGGAATGAAAATAAACTAACAACTATAAAAGGCTCTTAGCAAGGTATGAAAATTAGAAGTCCTATCCTAGTTATCCTTCTCAATTATGATGAGAATTGTTCATTGCTACCACTTAGTTAACCCTTACTAAATAAAGGAAAGTCAAGTGGATGAATTGACTTGAGTCACAAGTCCTAGCCAACTCCCAAGGAAAGACTAGCTTTAGTGCACTCCAAACCAATTAACAATCTCTCCAATTACCAATCAACAAAGGAATTAGATAACTCAAGTGTCACTAATTACTCTACATAGGCCAAGAGGAACAAAATCTATACTATATCTAGAAGAGGCATTTCAACAAACACATAAAAGGCAATAAAAGTAAACAACATAAATTGCAAGAATTAAAGGGAGATCTAACTACAAAGGCAAGAGATCAACAATAGAAAAGCAAAGAAGAACAATTATTATGAATTACCTCTTATTGAATTGAAAGAAAATGGAAGGAACAATAGTAGATCCACAACAAAGTATAAGAACAACATAAAGGAAATTACAACAAAAGAATGGAAGAAGAATGAACGTAACTACAAGGAATTGGGAAGATAGAAGTAGAAGAAGATGAATTAAAATCTAGATCTAAGAACTAAACCTAATCCTAATCCTAGAGAGAAGTGAGAGCTTCTCTCTCTAGAAACTAATTCTAATTACTTCTAAAACTAATCTATGACTAATGATCAAAAGTATGTAAAGTATGTTCATTCCCCCTTCAATCCCTGGCTTAAATAGCATCAGAAATGAGTTGGATTGGGCCCACAAGGCTTTAGAATTCGCTGGCCACGTGTTGTATTAAGTGGGTCATGTGCCACCATCGGCGCGTCCGCGTACCGTGCGCATGCACGCCCCTATGCGCGATGCAACTTTGGCAAATCTTATATCGTTTCGAAGCCCCAGATGTTAGCTTTCCAACCCAACTAGAACCGCATCATTTGGACCTCTGTAGCTCAAGTTATGGTCATTTAAGTGCGAAGAGGTTGGCTTGACAGCTTTCCGGTTCTTTCATTTCTTCATGAGTTCTCCAACTTTTCATGCTTTCTTTCTTCATTCCCTTAATCCAATCTTTGCCTCCTAAACCTTAAATCACTTAACAAACATATCAAGGCATCTAATGGAATCAAGGTGAATTAAATTTATTTACTTTTAGACCTAAAAAGCATGTTTTCACTCTTAAGCATAATTAAGGTAGAAGTTATAAAACCGTGCTATTTCATTGAATAAATGTGGGTAAAAGGTGATAAAATCCCCAAAAATCAGTACAAGATAAACCTTACAAATGGGGTTTATCAATGCTCCATCCTTAGTTGCTCCATGATGGAACTCAAATCTCCCAAAGAGGTGTTGAGTTGCTCCCAATAGTTGTGTGGGGGGAAAATGCATCCCTTGAGGCATCTCAGGGATTTCTTGATGAGAGACTTCCTCATGCTCTTGTTGAGGTCCATGAGCGGGCTCTCTTGTTTGCTCCATCCTCTTTTTGGTGATGGGCTTGTCCTCTTCAATGAGGATGTCTTCCTCTATGACAATTCCAGCTAAACTGCATAGGTGACAAATAAGATGAGGAAAGGCCAACCTTGCCAAAGTGGAGGGCTTATCAGCCACCTTGTAGAGTTCTAGAGGTATGATCTCATGAACTTCCACTTCCTCCTTTCTCATGATACTATGGATCATGATGGCCCGATTCACAATTACTTCGGATCAGTTTCTAGTAGGAATGATGGAGCGTTGGATGAACTCCAACCATCCTCTAGCCACAAGCTTAAGGTCCGGTCTTCTCAATTGAACCGGCTTGCCTCTTGAGTCTCTTTTCCTTTGAGCTCATTCCACACATATGTCCACGAGGACTTGGTCCAACCTTTGATCAAAGTTGACCCTTCTAGTGTAAGGGTGTGCATTTTCTTTCATCATTGGCAAGTTGAATGCCAACCTTATATTTTTCGGACTGAAATCTAAGTATTTCTCCCGAACCATTGTAAGCCAACTCTTTGGATTCGGGTTCATACTTTGATCATGGTTCTTAGTAATCCATGCGTTTGCATAGAACTCTTGAACCATTAAGATTCTGACTTGTTGAATGGGGTTGGTGAGAACTTCCCAACCTATTCTTTGAATCTCGATCCATTCCTTTTGAGCATGAAAGGGACCTCAGGGATCACCTTCTTCTTGGCCACAACTTCATAGAAGTGGTCTTGATGGACCTTTGAGATGAATCTCTCCATCTCCCATGACTCGGAGGTGGAAGCTTTTTCCTTCCCTTTCCTCTTTCTAGAGGTTTCTCCGACCTTAGGTGCCATAAATGGTTATGGAAAAACAAAAAAGCAATGCTTTTACCATACCAAACTTAAAAGGTTTGCTCGTCCTCGAGAAAAAGAAGAAATAAAGAAGGGGAAAAAGAGAAAAATAGAGGTGATGGAAGGTAGTTTGTGGTTCGGCCAAGGGGTAGTAGTAGTGTTGGTAATGTGTGAAAATGAAGGAGTGTAGAGGGTTTATATAGGAATGGGGGGGGGGGAGGTAGGTTCGTGTATTTGGGGTTGGGTTTGGGAGGGAAAAGTGTTTGAATTTGAAAAGTGAGGTTGCTGGGGTTTTTAGGGAAGAGGAATGGAGGTGATTGGTGAAGAGAATATAGGGAAGAGGATAGGATATGATAGGTGAGTGGTGTTTTGAATAGAGTGTTATGAAGATGTGTGAGAGGGAGAGAGAGAGGTGGTGTAGATGGGGATCCTATGGGGTCCACAGATCCTGAGGTGTCAAGAATTTCTCATCTTTGCACCATTTAGGCGTGTAAACGCCCTCTGTATACAATACTGGCATTTAACACCAAGCTATAGCCTGTTTCTGGCGTTAAACGCCAGCTTTTATACCTTTCCTGGCGTTAAACACCAGACTGGTGCCCTTTTCTGGCGTTAAACGCCCAGAATGGTGCCAGACTGGGCGTTTAACGCCCATTCTGCTAGTAAGCTCATTCTCCAGGGTGTGCTGTTTTTAATGATGTTTTTAAATTTGCTTTGATTTTTGCAGTTGTTTTTGTGACTCAACATGATCATCAACCTAAAGAAAACATGAAATAACAATGGAAAATGGAAATTTAAAATAGATAAAAAAATTGGGTTGCCTCCTAATAAGCGCTTCTTTAATGTCAATAGCTTGATAGTGGGCTCTCATGGAGCCACACAGATAATCAGAGCGTGGTTGTGGCCTCTCAACACCAAACTTAGACTTTGAATGTGGGGGCTTTGTTTGACTCTGTATTGAGAGAAGCTTTTCATGCTTCTTCTCCATGTGTATAGAAGGAGAACCTTGAGTCCTGAATACAAGGTAGTCCTCATTCAATTGAAGGACCAACTCTCCTCTGTCAACATCAATCACAGCTTTTGCTCTGACTAGGAAAGGTCTGCCAAGGATGATGGATTCCTCCTCATCCTTTCCAGTGTCTAGGATTATGAAATCAGCAGGGATATAAAGGCCTTTAACCTTTACTAGCACGTCCTCTACTAGTCCAGAAGCCTGTTTCATTGATTTGTCTATCATCTCTAGTGAGATTCTTGTAGCTTGTACCTCAAAAATTCCTAGTTTCTCCATTACAGAGAGTGGCATGAGGTTAATACCTGACCCTAGATCACACAGAGCCTTCTCAAAGGTCATGGTGCCTATGGTACAGGGTATTAAGAATTTACCAGGATCCTGTTTCTTTTGAGGTAAAGTTTGCTGAACCCATCTATTCAGTTCATTAATGAGCAATGGAGGTTCATCCTTCCAAGTCTCTTTACCAAATAGCTTGGCATTCAGCTTCATGATTGCTCCTAAATACTGGGCAACTTGCCCTTCAGCAATGTCTTCATCTTTTTCAGAAGACAAATAGTCATCAGAGCTTATGAATGGTAAAAGGAAGTTCAATGGAATCTCTATGGTCTCTGTATGAGCCTCAGATTCCTGTGGTTCCTCATTGGGGTACTCCTTAATGGCCAGTGGACATTCCCTGAGGTCTTCCTCACTGGGAATAACTGCCTTTTCACTCTCTCCAGGTTCGGCCATGTTACTCACGATTATGGCCTTGCACTCTCTTTTGGGATTCTCTTCTGTATTGCTTAGGAGAGTGCTTGGAGAAGTTTCAGTAACCCTTTTACTCAACTGACCCATTTGTGCCTCCATGTTTCTGATGGAGGACCTTGTTTCATTCATGAAACTGAGAGTGGCCTTAGATAGATCAGAGACTATATTTGCTAAGCTAGATGGATTCTGCTAAGAATTCTCTGTCTATTGCTGAGATGATGATGGAAAAGGCTTGCCATTGCTATACCTGTTTCTTTCACCATTATTATTATTAAAGCCTTGTTGAGACTTTTGTTGATCCTTCCATGAGAAATTTGGATGATTTCTCTATGACGGATTATAGGTGTTTCCATAGGCTTCACCCATGTAATTCACCTCTGCCATTGCAGGGTTCTCAGGATCATAAGCTTCTTCTTCCGAAGATGCTTCTTTAGTACTATTGGATGCAGCTTGCAATCCGTTCAGACTCTGAGAAATCATATTGACTTACTGAGTTAACATTTTGTTCTGAGCCAATATGGCATTCAGAGCATCAATTTCAAGAACTCCATTCTTCTGAAGCATCCCATTATTCACAAGATTCCTTTCAGAGGTGTACATGAACTAGTTATTTGCAACTATTTCAATGAGTTCCTAAGCTTCTGTAGGTGTTTTCTTCAGGTGAATAGATCCACCTATAGAATTATCCAATGACATCTTAGATAATTCAGATAGACCATCATAGAATATATCCAGGATGGTCCATTCTGAGAGCATGTCAGAAGGACACTTTTTGGTCAGTTGCTTGTATCTTTTCCAAGCTTCATAGAGGGATTCACCTTTTTTCTGCCTGAAGGTTTGAACATCGACTCTAAGCTTGCTCAGCTTTTGAGGAGGAAAGAATTTGGCTAAGAAAGCCGTGACCAGCTTATCCCAAGAGTTCAGGCTATCTCTATGTTGAGAGTCCAACCATATTCTAGCTCTGTCTCTTACAGCAAAAGGGAAAAGCATAAGCTTGTAGACCTCGGGATCAACTCCATTGGTCTTAACAGTATCACAGATCTGCAAGAATTCAGTTAAGAACTGAAAAGGATCTTCTGATGGAAGTCCATAAAACTTACAATTCCGTTGCATTAGAGAAACTAATTGAGGCTTTAGCTCAAAATTATTTGCTCCAAGGCAGGGATTGAGATGCTTCTTCCATGGAAGTTGGAAGTTGGTGTAGTGTAGTCACCAAACATCTTCCTTGCATTGTTATTGTTGTTGGGTTCGGCCATTACTTCTTTTTCGAGATTCTCTGTAAGGTTTTCTCTGGATTGTTGTGCTTTAGCTTCTCTTAACCTCTTCTTCAGAGTCCTTTCATGTTCAGGGTAAGCTTCAACAAGAATGTTCTTGTCCTTGCTCCTGCTCATATGAAAAAACAGAGAACAGAAAGGAAGAGGAATCCTCTATGTCACAGTATAGAGATTTCTTAAGGTGTCAGAGGAAAATAAGAATAGAAGGGTGAGGTAGATAGAGGTGAATTCGAACATATAAGGAATGAGAGAGCCCGAATTACTAGTAGAGGAGGAGTGTTAGTGATTAAATAGAAAGAGATGAGAGAGAGGTAATTTTCGAAAATTAAATCAAAATTTAAAACAATTAGTTAATTAAAAAGAATTTTGAAAAATGGTTAATGGTTTTCGAAAATCAAAAGTGAGAAAGTGGTTAGGTGGTTTTGAAAAAGATAAGAAATAATAAATTTGAAAAGATAAGAAGTTAGAAGGAAATTTTGAAATTAGAATTTTAAAAAGATGTGATTTGAAAAAGATATGGTTTAAAATGATATGATTGGAAAACAATTTGAAAATATTTGATTTTTAAAATTGATAACTTGGCTAACAAGAAACTAAAAGATATGATTCTAAAATTCAAATATTGAACCTTTCTAAACAAGAAAGTAACAAACGCGAAATTTTAGAAACAAAACAATAATTGTTAGCAAGGTTTTTGAAAATAGTAAAAGGAAAATGAAAAAGATTTGATTTTTGAAAAAGATATGATTGAAAAGATTTGATTTTGAAAGATATGATTTCAAAAATAAGACTTAAAACATGAAAATTTGAAAAAGATTTGAATTTAAAACAAAATCTCCTCTCCTGTGCCATCCTGGCATTAAACGCCCATAATGGTATCCATTCTGGCATTTAACGCCCAAAATACTTCCCTTTTGGGCGTTTAACGCCCAGCCAGGTACCCTGGCTGGCATTGAACGCCAGAAATGCTTCCTTACTGGGTGTTTTTCTAAACGCCCAGCTTTTTCTCTGTGATTCCTCTGTTGAATGTTCTGAATCTTTAATTCCCTGTATTATTGAATTGAAAAGATATATTTTTGAATTTTTGAATTTTTATTGATGAGAGAGACAAACAACAAAATGAATTAAAACATAAGAATGAAAGATCAAAACAAATAATGCATACAAGGACACTTTGAATGTCAAGATGAACACCAAGAACACTTTGAAGATCATGATGAACATCAAGAACATATTTTTGAAGAATTTTTAGAAAAGAAAGACATGCAAGACACCAAACTTAGAAGTTTGTATACTATGGACACTAACAAATTGAGAATGCATATGAAAAATAACAGATCGTACAAAATAAGAGAGTTTAAAGATCAGAACACAGAAAATCCTCAAGAATAACTTGAAGATCAATATGGAACATAATGCATAAAATTTCAAAAAAAGAAAGAAAAAAAGAAAACATGCAATTGACACCAAACTTAAAATTGACTCTAGACTCAAATAAGAATCACAAAATATTTTTTTTGGTTTTATGATTTTATGAAATTTTTTTTGAAAATTATTTTGAAAAAGAAAATAAGAAACTCAAAACTTTTAATAAGAATTCCAGGAATCATGCAATGTTAGTCTAAAGCTTCAGTCTAAAAGATTAGACATGGCTAGCCATGCTTCAGCAGACATTACATACAACAGCCAAATTGATGGGAATAAAAAAAAGCTCTTTTGATGATAAGAGTATCATTTGAAACTCTAGAATTCATTCTTAAAAATCTTGAAGAACAAGATAAAAATAAAAATAAAAAGAAAATTGCCTAATCTAAGCAGCAAGATGAACCGTCGTTGTCCAAACTCGAACAATCCCCGGCAACAGCGCCAAAAACTTGGTACACGAAATCGTGAGTTCACACTTTTCTCACAACTTCGCGCAGCTGACCAGCAGGTGCACTGGGTCTTTCAAGTAATACCTTACGTGAGTAAGGGTCGATCCCACGGAGATTGTCGGCTTGAAGCAAGCTATTGTCATCTTGTAAATGTCAGTCAGGCGGATTCAAATGGTTATGGGGTTTTGATAATTAAAAGATAAATAAAACATAAACTAGGATAGAAATACTTATGTAATTCATTGGTGGGAATTTCAGATAAACGTATGAAGATGCTTTGTTCCTTCTGAGCCTCTGCTTTCCTATTGCCTTCATCCAATCATTCATATTCCTTTCCATGGCAAGCTGTATGTAGGTGGATCACCGTCATCAATGGCTACCATCCATCCTCTCAGTGAAATGGTCCTCTACGATTTTCTGCATGCCTAATCATCTGTTGGTTCTCGATCATGTCGGAATAAGATCCATTGATCCTTTTGTCACTGCGCCAACACTCGCGAGTTTTAAGCTCGTCACAGTCATCCCATCCCAGATTCTACTCGGAATACCACAGACAAGGTTTAGACTTTCCGGATCTCAAGAATGCCGCCCATTTGATTCTAGCTTATACCACGAAGACTCTGATTGCACGGAATGGAAGCTCTGTTGTCAGGAGAGGCAACCATGCTTCGTGAACCAGGAGGCCAAGAGATATACACTCAAGCTCTCGCAAATAGAACGGAGGTGGTTGTCAGGCACGCGTTCATAAGGGAGGATGATGATGAGTGTCATGGATCATCACATCCATCAGGTTGAAGTGCGAGTGAATATCTTAGAATAAGAATAAGCTTGAATTGAATAGAAGAACAATAGAACTTTGCATTAATTCATGAGGAACGGCAGAGCTCCACACCTTAATCTATGGTGTGTAAAAACTCCACCAATGAAAATACATAAGTGATAATGGTGTTCATTTGTTTCGGCTCCAGAGGGGGAACCAAAATAACCCAGACCTCTAATACAATGAGAAAAAGTAATATTTATATTAAAACTAGTAGCTAAGGTTTACAGAGATAAGTAAATAATGCAGAAATCCACTTCTGGGCCCACTTGGTGTGTGCTTGGGCTGAGCATTGAAGCTTTCATGTGTAGAGACTTTTCTTGGAGTTAAACGCCAGCTTTGGTGCCAATTTGGGCGTTTAACTCCAGCTTGTAACTCAGTTCTGGCATTTAACGCCAGAATAGGGCAGGAAGTTGGCGTTTAAACGCCAATTTGTATCGTCAAAACTTGGGCAAAGTATGGACAATTATATATTGCTGGAAAGCTCAGGATGTCTAATTTCTAACGCAATTAAGAGCACGACAATTGGATTTCTGTAGCTCCAGAAAATCCATTTTGAGTGCAGGGAGGTCAGAATCCAACAACATCTGGAGTCCTTTTTCAGCCTCTGAATCATATTTTTGCTCAGGTCCCTCAATTTCAGCCAAAAAATACCTAAAATCACAAAAAAAACACACAACTCATAGTAAAGTCCAGAAATGTAAATTTTGCTTAAAAACTAATAAAAACATACTAAAAAGTAACTAAATCATATTAAAAACTACCTAAAAATAATGCCAAAAAGCGTATAAATTATCCGCTCATCACTTTATGTGCCTAGTTTGGGATCCCGGAGGCTATTGGAATTGAAAACATTGGTGGGGATTCTTGGAAGCGTTCAAGCATAAGCCGCCCTGACAAGGAGCTCACCAAATGTCCAACTTAAGGACTTTAACTAAAAGTGCTAGGTGGAAGACAACCTACCATGGTATGATCGTCCCTTTCTATTCTTAGTTTTGTTTTATTTTATTTCTAACAATGTTAATTCATAAGTTCTGCATCATCTGCATTCTGCAAAAAAAAAAAAGAAAAAGAGCCTTCGACGCTTACGCGTCTATGACGCGCACGCGTCCTTGGGGGAATCGAATTTATGCCCAAGTTACAGAGGGTTCTGCGGGAGCTATGTAGGAAGCATGCACAACGCACAAGCTCACCCATGCTTATGCGTACCTGATGCGTACGCATCCCTCGCAGTTTCGACGACCCACACGGAAGCATGCTTGGCGCGCACGCGTGCCCTTGGAAATCGGCGTAATTGAGTGTTTTGGCCAAAAGTTGTGCTGGCCTCGCGCTTGATTCGCGCTAGAGGCACCGCCACGATAACGCGTTCGCGTACTGGATGCCTCCGTGTCCCTCTCCTTTTGCGCAACCCGCGCGGACGCACGCAGTACATGTGCACGTCGGTTGCGCCGCACCACTAAATCCCAGCGCCGCCAGTTTTCATTCTTTCCCACCCCCAATTAAATCCTAATTCTCTCTCAATCCTAATTCTTCCTTCTTTCTTCTTTCTTCTTTCTTCTTCATTCTTCTTCTTCTCTCTTTTCTACTTTCCTATTCCCCCTTTCTTCCTACTTTTCTCAGTCACATTCTCCTTTACCTCTATATTTTCATCTTCTTCTTTAAGGTTCTTTTTCTTTTTTCTGTCTTACTAATTATCTATTTTTGCATTCTTATGATTGTTGTTAGAAATTTATTTGGGTGATTTCTTTCTTCTATATTTGCTTGTGGATATCTTGTGGTGTGATTTGACAATAGACATTATTAATTTTGGGTTGCATACATGCTTTGATCAACTACTTTACTTCACATGTTTTACATGCATACCATGTGTTTGTGAAAAAGCCCTTATGGCATTGCGAATTCTCAATTATTTTATTGTTCTACTTTAATGCCTATTTTTCACAAACACCTTGCAATCCTTTAGATATTGAGCTTAATTGTCAACATAACGTGATTATTATTTTGTTACATGTGATATTCATTCTTGCTATTGATGCTTGATCTATGCTTTTCATGCCTTTGCTTGCATACTTTTCAACCTCTTGCATCTAATTGCTCTAATATGCCTTCATTGACTTCAATTGATGTCCTATTTGCATGTAGTCGCGACCATGTATTTAAGACATTATCTTTTATCTTGGCATTGATTATCACTTGGACTTTCCTCCTCCCGGTTCTAGCTTTTTGAATTACATGTCCCTTTCCTTTCTCCCTTTTTCAGGATGGCCACCAAGAGGGAAAAGGAAATGTTTCTAACTGGAGCAATAAACAAGTCTGCCGCACAATCTTTGGAGAAAAAGCATCAGTTGGAGCCACTTGTCCACTTGTACATCTCTGCATGCACCGAGGACCGTGCAATCTTTAAGTGTGGGGTGGTCGATACCGACTTCCGCGGGTAACTACTTTCTGATTCAACACCAATGATTAAATTTTCTTTGTTAAACTAGTTGTTGCATTTGCATGTTTGATTGCATGTTTGTTTTATTTTGTGCATATTTTACCACTACATGGTTGAAGTAATGCTTTTCTTTTCAAGAAACTATTTCATAGTATTTCACTAATTTGAATTAAAAATTTTGTTAAACTTGTTTGAAGAAATTTATTTTTGGAACATGGTTTTAGAGTCGAACACACAAAACCAGTGAGATTTTTTAGCCCAATTGATTGGTTGCATTTTATCAACCAATATTTTACTTTTGGTGTGTGTTGTTCTCGCTAAAATTGTGATATTTGTCTTGCTTAATGTATGCTTTCCCTTATGTGATTGAGGCCTTTGTTTCGCTGAGCTTACATATTCATATGGCCCTACCCTTTCATTACCCTTTGCAAACCAATTTGGGCCTATTTTACCCCTTTTGTTCTTTACTTTAGCTCATCGCTAACTCTAAGTGGAAAATAATAATGTCCATAATTTGTATTCTTGGTTAGCTTAGACTAGTGAGACTGCTCACGAATTAAGTGTGGGGAAATTGGGATTGAAAATATTTGGTTTGAGAATTGGGTGTTGTATATTCTTGTGAAAATGTGAAAAAGAATGTTGAGGACATGTTTATGCATTCAATACCTTAATCATATGCATTGAGAAAAATAAAAAAACAAAAGAAAAGAAGAATAAAAAAAGAATAAAAAAAGAAAAAAAGGGAAAAAGAAAAAAAAAGAGCAAATAATAAAAAAGGGACAAAATGCCCCAAGTTAAGTAATAATATTAATGCATATGAGTTGTACTTAAATGTGGGATGCATGAATATGAGGTAAACATAGTTAATGGGTAGTTAGATTTTGCATTGTAATTACATAGATTGTCTTAGGTTAGATGCGAAGTTTAGGTTAATCAAGGATTTGAATTTCAGTCCACTTAACCAAATACATCCCTACCTTGACCCTAACCCCATTACAACCCTTGAAAAGATCTCTTGATATGTGTATTTGTGCATTAAATTTCTATTGATTGTTAGATGAAGAGCAAGGCTTAGAAAGCAAGATTACTAGAGAATTGAGAGAATCGAACCTTAAACACTAGAGTGATTAGAGTGTATACACTTTCAGTGAGGGTTCAACGCTCGTTTCTTTGTTCACGGCCTTCATGAACTATCTTCTTCTTGCAAGTCTATTTGTACTTCATTTTTATGATTTAAATTAGTGAAATCCAATTCTTATTTGTTCTTGAAAGTTTTATTTACTTTTAACCAAGTAGGTAACAACATTTGGCATTTGGTTGCGTTCATATAGATATGTTGCATTTCATACATCCTACCATTTTGCCTTTACTCTTTTAGTTCTCTTGAGCTTAGCATGAGGACATGCTAATGTTTAAGTGTGGGAAGATTGATAAATCACTATTTTACGGTTTATCTTGTACTTAATTTATTGAATTTTATCCATTATTCTCACACTTATTCATGGAAATCGCATGTTTTACATTTTCCTTCTTGATTTTGTGCTATAATTGAAAACATGCATCTCTGGCCTTAAATTTGCTAGCTTTAATCCTCTCTTATTATCATTCGATGCCGTGATATATGTGTTAAGTGTTTTCAGGGTTTACAGGGCAGGAATGGCTTAGAGGATGGAAAGGAAGCGTGCAAAAGTGGAAGGAATACAGGAAATTGAAGGAATCACAAAGCTGTCAACCCTGACCTCTTCATATTCAATCGATCATAACTTAAGCTAAAAAGGTCCAAATGAAGCAGCTTTAGTTGCATTGGAAAGCTAACATCCATGGCTTCGAAATGATATATAATTTGCCATAGTAGCCATACAGCTAGGCAACGCGCACACGCGTATCACAGGTACGCGCGCATATGCAAAAAGTTCAGTGTATTAGAAATCACCCCCAGCGATTTCTGGTCTATTTTTGACCCAGTTTTCGGCCCAGAAAACATAGATTAGAGGCTGCAGAGTAGAGGAATCATGGAGACACTTCTCATTCACATAATTTTAGGTTTTAGATGAAGTTTTTAGAGAGAGAGAGGCTCTTTCCTCTCTCTAGGTTTTAGGTTTAGATTTATTTCTTCTCAATTCCAAGTTCAATGTTCCTTTAATTTAGTTCTCTTAAACTCTCATTTATTCTAATACTTTGGTATATCTATTTCTCTTGTTGATTTCTCTATTTTCCCAATTGAGTTTATGAATTATCATGTTAGATTCAATTCCCTTTTAATGCAATTTGAGGTATTTCATGTTTATTGCTTGCTTCTTTATTTGTTGTTATTGAATCCTTGCTATTGATTGTTTAGATTTAATATTCTCTTGCTAGTTTTCTATGCTTTAATTTTATGCCTTCCAAGTGTTTGATGAAATGCTTGGAAGAATTCTAGAGTAGATTTTTATGCTCTTGGCTTGGGATGGTAATTTAGGAACTCTTGAGTCACTAATGTCCAAGTAATTGATGATTAAAAGCCATTGACTCTAGTCATCACTGATTGATTTAGTGGATAGCTAGGACTTATGGACTTGGATTAATATAGCTCATTTGACCTTCCTTTACTAAGTTAGGGGATGATTTAATGGGGTTGATCCTTGCCAATTCTCATGTTGTGGTTAGTGATAAGGATAGAGATCCTTGACCACCAAACCTTGCCAAAACTGTTTTATCATTTGAATTTCTCCGTAATTTACTTTCCTTGTTTCTTAATTAAAAACCCCAAAAACATACTTGTCCATAACCAATTATAAGAACACTTCCCTGCAATTACTTGAGAGACGACCCGAGGTTTAAATACTTCGGTTATCAATTTTATTAGGCGTTTGTTACTTGTGACAACCAAATTTTTGTATGAAAGGATTATTATTCGTTTAGGAACTATACTTTCAACGAGAATATATTTGTGAATTCTAGACCACGCAAGAATCCATTAATCAAAATGGCACCGTTACCAGAGAATTGCAAACGTGTGCCTTATTATTGGTTATTGTGAATAATCTTTGCTTTTTTGTTTTTCTATTAGTTGTTTCTAGTTTTAGGAGTTTAGTTTCATTATTTCTTATTAGTTTTTGTATTTATTTTCTCTTGATACTATGAATTCTCACCCCTTTTACTTTGAGTTTGGTTACAATCATGTTGTAGGAAGAGAAGATTACAATGAGAACATGCATCAAGGATGGGACAATCAAGGGTGGGAGGAGTCTTAAGCTTACGGACAACCTTCATGGCACTAACCTCCACCAACATACTATGCCTTTGAAGCCCCTCCTCAACATAATTTTGAACCACCATACTCACAAGTCCCTTACCACCAAACACCCCCATATGAGTCCTTACCCACCATACCAAAAGCCTTAGGAGCCATACTTCCAAGAACCACCACCTCAATATACACCACTCTATATCCTTATCAAGATGAACCACCTTCCTATAATGAGCCCTTTCTCTTGACAAATGAACCCTCCTATCCCCCCCAAGCTCCCATAAATGATACCTTTAGTGCTATACGCCAAGAGCAAAGAGAGCATCAAACCACGCTTATCTCTACTCTCATTGGTCTCACCTCTAAACTCCAAAATCTTATATCCTGCATGGTCCAACCCTCTACCTCCAATATTCAACCCTCAAGCTTTAGTGCACCACCACCCTCCGTGCAAGAATACCCATATCCATCAATCCAAGAGCAACATGATCCCAATTATGCTACTGACCCAGAACAAGATAGAAGGGATCATCTTAGGGACGTAATGGATCGGTTTTGCACACACATACTTCAAGAGAAGCAAGAGAAGGCCCAAAAGGTAGAGGTAGGAGAGACACTTGAAGTTGAAGAAATAGTTGAAGAATTAGTGAAGGTTGAACAAGAGGAAGGTTCCATCATTGAAGACAACTCTACACTAAGTGACATCAAGGAGGAGTTTGATTCTATATTAGAGCAAGTGGAGAAAGCCGAAATTATCAAAGAAGAGGAAGAAGTGGTCGAAGACTTAGGAGATGCTGAACCTTCATGGGACTCTAGAGTTGTAGAGTATTCCTCCAAGAAGCTTGAAATTGATGTTGAGGAGGATAGTGCACAACCCCCAAAGCATGTACTCCATGAAGAATTGGATGGAATAAAACTAGAAACAAGTCCCTTTGTGATGAAGATCCCGCATCACAACCTCCTAGTGATGAACTTGCATCCGCATTTGCACCCCTTGAATTTGAAGAACCTTCTTCGAGTGAATCTGAAGGTGATGCAGAGGTGGACTTTTCACAACCTCCAACTTAGGACTTGAGTGACGGAGAAGAATTAGAAGAATTTGATGAGGTTGCGCTTAAAGTTGAAGAGGTTTACAAGGAGGTGGAAGAATTCAAAGAAGAGCACAAGGGAGTGGAGTGATAAACTCCAATTTGACGGTTTATCTTGTATTAAATTTAGAGTATTTTGATGACCTTTACCCACATTTATTCAATGAAATAGCATGGTTTTATAACTTCTCCTTTAATTGTGCTTAAGAGTGAAAACATGCTTTTTAGGTCTTAAAATAGTTAAATTTAATTCACCTTGATTCCATTAGATGCCTTGATATGTTTGTTAAGTGATTTAAGATTTAGGAGGCAAAGATTGGATCAAGGGAATGAAGAAAGAAAGCATGAAAAGTTGGAGAACTCATGAAGAAATGAAAGAACCGGAAAGCTGTCAAGCCGACCTCTTTGCACTTAAACGACCATAACTTGAGCTACAGAGGTCCAAATGATGCGATTCCAGTTGGGTTAGAAAGCTAACATCCGGGGCTTCAAAAGGATATAAGATATGCCACAGTTGCTACACGTATGGTGGCGCACACGCGCATAGTACGCGCACGCGCCGTTGCTGCCACCTGGTTCACTTAAAGCAAAATGTGGCCAGCGAATTCTAAAGCCTTGTGGGCCCAATCCAACTCATTTCTGATGCTATTTAACCCAAGGAGTGAAGTGGGAAACGGGGGTTAGTTACCATTAGTTTAGAATTAGTTTAGAAGTAGTTTCTAGAGAGAGAAGCTCTCATTTCTCTCTAGGATTAGGTTTAGTTCTTAGATCTAGATTTAGATTCATCTTCTTCTACTTCTATCTTCTCAATTCCTTGTAGTTACATTCATTCTTCTTCTATTCTTTTGGTGTAATCTCTTTTATGTTGTTCTTGTGTTTTGTTGTAGATCTACTTTTGTTTCTTCCTTTTTCTTTCAACTCAATAAGAGGTAATTCATGTAGATCTTTTTCCCTTTAATTGTTGTTGTTAATTCTTTACATTTGATTGTTGCTAGATTTTATTCTTGTTGTTGATTTACTATGCTTCCTTTTATGCATTCCAAGTGTTTGATGAAATGCTTGGTTGGATTTTAGAGTAGAATTTTATGTTCTTGGCTTGGAAAGGTAACTTAGGAACTCTTGAGTTACTAATGTCCAAGTAATTGATGATTGTGATCCATTGACTCTAGTTCTCACTAATTGAATTAGTGGAGAGTTAGGACTTATGGACTAGGATTGATATAGCTCATTTGACTTTCCTTTACTACTAGTTAGAGGATGACAAAGTGAGATTAATCCTTGCCAATTCTCATATTGTGGTTAGTAATTAGGATAGAGATTCTTGACCACCAACCCTTGCCAAGACCTTTTTAGCCATTAGTTTACTTATTAGCATTTAACTTCCATATTTCTTACCAAAACCCCAAAAATAACTCATAACCAATAACAAGACACTTTATTGTAAATCCTAGGGAGAACGACCCGAGGTTTAAATACTTCGGTTTATAGATTTTAGGGGTTTGTACTTGTGACAAACAAATTTTTGCATGAAAGGATTATTGTTGGTTTAGAGACTATACTTCAACGAGATTTCAATGGCGCCGTTGCCGGGGATTTGCAATGGTGTTATATTATTGGTTATTGTACATATGTGAATAGTGTAAATAGTTTGTCTTTTGCTTGTTTACTAGATTTTGTTAGTTTTATTTTGTTTTTCCTTAATAAATTCTCACTTTGGCTATGAGTTTGGCTCTAATTGTGTTGTAGGGAATGTGAACTTCAATGCTAACATGTACCAAGGATGGAGCACTCCAAGATGGGAGGAGCCTCAAGGAATTGATCACTCCTATTGGCATCAACCTCTGGACACTTATAGGTATAATTCTCATCCTAATGCATGTCAATTCAATGGTTATGGTGACTCCTTTTATGACAATCAACCACCACAATATGCCTATGAATCTTATCCTCAACATGATGCTCAACTATACTCACAAGCCCCTTTCTACCAAGTACCTTTATGTGACCCTTATCCATCATATGACCAATCACCCATACCATATTCTTATGACGATTATGAGCAAGAACCTTTAAAACCACCACAACTCTATCAAGATTACTACCATGAACCACCTCAACACTCACCATATCCATACCCTTACCAAGAAGAACCACCTTCCTACTATGAATCCTCTCCCCAAAATGATGAATCCTCTTATCCACCCCAAGCCCCAATAGATGATTCTCTTACCTTGCTACTTCAAGGACAAGTGGATATGCAAAGGAACACCTTAGAGTTTGTGACTAACTTGACCAAGGTAGTGCATACTTTAGCCTACAAATGTTTGAACACTCAAGGCGCTTCCGTGGCCACATGTGAAGAATCCATTGAAGATCATAGCATGAAGGAGAGATTGGAAAATCCGGTGGAAAATAAAGGAGGCCACTTTCTGTTAGAGCAATTAGAGGAGCCTATGATCATTGGAGAAAAGGAAGAGGTGGTTGAAGATTTAGGAGATGTTGAAAGTCCAAGGGAATGTAGCATCATGGAGCACTCTTCCAAGAAGCTTGATATTGATGTTGAAGAGGGTGCGCAACCTCCAAGGCATATCATCGTTGGAGACTTGGAAGAGGTTTATCAAGAGATGAATTCAATCATGGATGAATTTCTATCTACAATCGAATCCTCTCCCATTGGACATGAAGTCAAATTTATAAAAGAATGTGCACAACCTCCCATACCCTTAGTGAGCAACGAAAAAGAGAGTGAATTGAAAGAGGGCTACCAAGAGAAAAAAGTTGGCATGGTGTATATTGAAATTGAAGAATATGATGAGGTTGAGCAAGAGATGGATTTGTCCATCAATGAATTCCTATCCAATATTGAATCACCTCTCATTGGACAAGAAACCGAAGCGCTTGAAGACAACACCAGGCCAAGTAAAAGGAAAGAGGTTGAAATTGAAGAGCACAAGGAAGTGGACCTTGCATTGTCTAAGTGTGGGGAGGTCTCCCTTCCCGAGTCACCATCCAACACAACATTCAAGTGGGTAAAATTCTTATCCATAAGCTTTACTTTCTCGCTTGAATATGGTTTGATTGAAACGGATGGACAACTTAGAGCTCTTTGTGGAATTAAAAGCAAGAATGAGTTGTGTAGTGGTTGCAAGTTAGGAATTAGGCTCATTAAGGTCAAAGCTTCAAGGTATAGGAACGATGATTGGAAGAATGCCACTTTACAAGGGTCACGATGGAAGGCTTGGTATGTTAAAGAGAATTCTATATGTCAACCACCCGGAAAGAGAGAGTATGAAGACCAAATCGAAGACGGGTGTGAAAATAAAGTGTGGGATCCCGGATTAGAAAAAAAGGATCAACATTGGGAGCCCCAAGCTTGTGAAGAACTCCATCAACACTTGACTCAACCCATAGGAAATCCTGGGGCACAATGGAGAACCAAGCATTGGTGGGAGTTCCAAGATGAATACAAGCACAAGCCACCTTGATGAGGAGCTCCCCATAAGTCCAACTTAAGGACAATAAACAAAAGTGCTAGGTGGGAGACAACCCACCATGGTAAATTCTTTTCATTTTCCCTTTTTGTACATATTGATAGAATTAGTTTAATTTCATGTTTT
Source organism: Arachis stenosperma (assembly GCF_014773155.1). Classification (NCBI taxonomy): domain Eukaryota; kingdom Viridiplantae; phylum Streptophyta; class Magnoliopsida; order Fabales; family Fabaceae; genus Arachis; species Arachis stenosperma. The sequence goes on along the minus strand of NC_080382.1, from coordinate 62,663,459 downwards.
GTTTAGATAGTTGAGTTTGATTGGTAGTATAATATGATAAATAAGGTTTTGGGGCGTTTTGGTAGCTGTTTGGAGGATTGAAAGGGTTGGATTGGTGTAAGAACATAGAAAAATATTTTTTGAAAAACAGAACACCATCCATGCGTGCGCGCACCTAACGCGTACGCGCACCTGAGCATTTTTTGACCATCCACGCGGACGCGCACTGTACGCGTACGCGTGGATGCAAAATATTCGACCCCAGCCAAAAACCCGAGAGTTGTGCCAGACTTGGATCGACACTATGCCTCCAGCCTAACTCGACGCACGCGTGCGCGCACCTGGCGCGTATGCGTCCTTCAACCAATTTGCCCATTGACGCGTAAACGTGCATGACACACACGCGTCGGTAAAAAAAAAAAGGGCAACGGCGCGCTAGCACGCTGTGCGCGCGCGGATTGCACTTCTGCAACTTCTAGTAGAAAAACCAGAGAGTTATGCGCGCTTTGTGCTAGCATTGTGCTAGGAGCACAACATCATCCACGCGTAAGCGCGCTGTGCACGCGCGCGCAGATTGTTCCTGCTGCATCCACGCGCTAGCACGCTGTGCACGCGCGTGCGGATTTGCACCCTGCTTTTCTCCTTCCTCCTTTCTTCTTCTTTCCTCTTCTCTTCTTCTTTCTTTCTAATTTTTTTTCTTCTTCCTCTCTTAGAAAATTTTTTTTTCTTTTAATATAAATGAAATTTTTTTTATAAAAATAATAATAATAATAATAATAATAATATAATAATAATAATAAATAAATAAATAAATAAAATACTAAAAAAAATTTTTTTTTTCTCTTTTCCTCCATTTTCTTTTATTGCATTTGTTTATTTTCTTTCATTGCATTTTAATTTTGTTTTTTTCTATCTTGTTCTCATTTTATTTTCTAAGTTTCCCATTTTAATAATGGTGTTGAACTTTCCTACTCAATTGTTGAGAATTTCTTGCATTATTTTGGTGCATCTTGACTTGTTTGATATTGTTGGGTGATGAAACTTTTAAATCAATGCTTCATCTTGTATGACTCTTATGTCTTTGTGCATTGATATGACCTTATCTTGTCTTTCATGACCCACTTCTTCTTATTTGAACTTGATGTGCCATATGCTTTTCATGCTTCGATTTTACTCTTACATCGAGTATTAGTTAATATGCCATTAGCCTACATTGTTTTCTCACTCACATGCTTAGCTAACATGTAGTGGGAACCTTACTCTTATTTGGCATTAGCCCCGGCCTACGTTCTACTTGTTTTGATATCTTTGTTGTAGGCCTAATTGTCGTTCATCTTTCCTTCCCTTTTTGGTTGGCCACCAATATGGGAGGAAAGGAAAGTTTTTAAATGGGGCAACAAACAAGTCATCCGCACAACCTTTAGAAGGAGCTCATCAATTATAGCAACCCATCCACCTTGCTCTTCTTTGCATGCACCGAGGACGGTGCAATCTTCAAGTGTGGGGAGGTCGTCCGACCGATCTCCATGGGTAACAATTTCCTTTTCAACACCAAATTTTTATTTTCTTTGTTAGATTAGCTATTGCATTGCATGATAGGTTGCATGTTAGTTAGAATTTGTACATATTTTTACCACTTCTTTTTTTGTTAGGACTACTTGGTTAGGGTGATGATTTCTTTCCCAAGAAACCGTTTTAGGGCACCCTACCAATTTGAAAATATATACTTTGTGGAACTTGCTTGAATGAATTTATTTTGGAACATGGTTTTTGAGCTAAGAACACAAGCTTGTGAGATTTGAGCCTAATGGTGTGGTTACATCTTATAACCACTTATTTTCCTTCTTGTGTGCATTATTCTCTTCCTATGATTGTAATCTTTGATTTGTTTGATTCTTTATGTCCATTATTTTGTGTATTCATGCATTTATATGATTGAGGCCATCATTTCATTAGCTCACTTACCCAAATGGCCTTACCTTTTATCTTCCTTTGTTAGCCAAATTTGAGCCAACGATTAACCCACTTTGTTCTTAATTTAGCACATTACAAGCCTTAAAGCGAAAAACAATAAATGTCCTTAATTTGGATCTTTGATTAGCTTAGGCTAGTGTGTGTGAGTATCATTCAAGTGTGGGAACCTTGGGACATTGGGTGAATAAAAGGGTAGTTTTGTATTTTTATTGAAATTATTGGAAATTGGGTACATGCTCATGTATTGATCAATTGTAAAACCTTATGCATTGATGCTCTTGTATATAGGAAGAAAGAAAAAAAACAATATGGAAAAGAAAAAAAATATAGAAAAAGAAAGAAAAAAAAAAGAAGAAAAAGAAAGAAATAAAAAAGGGGACAAAATGCCCCAAAGTAATTCTCAAATAAAAGTCAATGCATATGTGTTGTGAAATGAAAAGGGAATGCATGAGTATGTGGAAAGGTGAAGAATGGGTAGTTAGGTTAGAACTTAATTGTATAGGATGTCATAGGTTAGGTGGAAAGTTTAAGTTAATCAAAGATTCAAATCCTAAGTCCACTAGCCATATATAATCCTACCTTGACCCTAGCCCCATTACAACCTAAAGAAAAGACCTCATGATACATGTATGCATGCATTGAATAATTGTTGATTGTTAGAAGAAAAATAAATCTTGGAAAGCATGATTAGGGGAGAATTGAGAGAATCAACCCCAAACACCGAGCCACTAGAGTGCAAACACTTCCGGTGAGGGTTCGATGCTCAATTCCTTGATTCCCGGCTTTCACGAGCGTTCTTCTTACAAGTCTATGTGAACTTTATGTTTATACTTCAATTGGTAGTACTCATGAATCGTTATATGATCTTAAGCCCTACTTGTGCATGTATTTCTTGGAGATCGATTTATTTTTAACCAAGTAGGTAGAATCATTTTGCATATAGTTTCTTTGCTTTGAATAAGTGTCATATCCCTTATTTCATTCTTGGTTTAGCATGAGGACATGCTAAGGTTTAAGTGTGGGGAGGTTGATAAACCCCAATTTAACGGTTTATCTTGTATTGAATTTAGAGTATTTTGATGACCTTTACCCACATTTATTCAATGAAATAGCATGGTTTTATAACTTCTCCTTTAATTGTGCTTAAGAGTGAAAACATGCTTTTTAGGTCTTAAAATAGTTAAATTTAATTCACCTTGATTCCATTAGATGCCTTGATATGTTTGTTAAGTGATTTAAGGTTTAGGAGGCAAAGATTGGATCAAGGGAATGAAGAAAGAAAGCATGAAAAGTTGGAGAACTCATGAATAAATGAAAGAACCGGAAAGCTGTCAAGCCGACCTCTTTGCACTTAAACGACCATAACTTGAGCTACAGAGGTCCAAATGATGCGGTTCCAGTTGGGTTAGAAAGCTAACATCCGGGGCTTCGAAATGATATAAGATTTTCCACAGTTGATACACGTATGGTGGCCCACACGCGCATAGTACGCGCACGCGCCGTTGCTGCCACCTGGTTCACTTAAAGCAAAACATGGCCAGCGAATTCTAAAGCCTTGTGGGCCCAATCCAACTCATTTCTGATGCTATTTAACCCAAGGAGTGAAGAGGGAAATGGGGGTTAGTTACCATTAGTTTAGGATTAGTTTAGAAGTAGTTTCTAGAGATAGAAGCTCTCACTTCTCTCTAGGATTAGGTTTAGTTCTTAGATCTAGATTTAGATTCATCTTCTTCTACTTCTATCTTCTCAATTCCTTGTAGTTACATTCATTCTTCTTCTATTCTTTTGGTGTAATCTCTTTTATGTTGTTCTTGTGTTTTTTTGTAGATCTACTTTTGTTTCTTCCTTTTTCTTTCAATTCAATAAGAGGTAATTCATGTAGAGCTTGTTCCCTTTAATTGTTGTTGTTAATTCTTTACATTTGATTGTTGTTGTTAATTCTTTACATTTGATTGTTGTTAGATTTTATTCTTGTTGTTGATTTACTATGCTTTCCTTTTATGCATTCCAAGTGTTTGATGAAATGCTTGGTTGGATTTTAGAGTAGAATTTTATGTCCTTGGCTTGGAAAGGTAACTTAGGAACTCTTGAATTACTAATGTCCAAGTAATTGATGATTGGGATCCATTGACTCTAGTTCTCACTAATTGAATTAGTGGAGAGTTAGGACTTATGGACTAGGATTGATATAGCTCATTTGACTTTCCTTTACTACTAGTTAGAGGATGACTTAGTGAGATTAATCCTTGCCAATTCTCATATTGTGGTTAGTAATTAGGATAGAGATTCTTGACCACCAACCCTTGCCAAGACCTTTTTAGCCATTAGTTTACTTTTTAGCATTTAACTTCCATGTTTCTTACCAAAACCCCAAAAATAACTCATAACCAATAACAAGACACTTTATTGTAAATCCTAGGGAGATCGACCCGAGGTTTAAATACTTCGGTTTATAGATTTTAGGGGTTTGTACTTGTGACAAACAAATTTTTGCATGAAACGATTATTGTTGGTTTAGAGACTATACTTCAACGAGATTTCATTTGTGAAATTCTAAACCGTCGAAAATCTATTCATCATGGAGCTTGCAAGACCATTGGAAACACCTCTCCAAAAGCCATTACCATCTAATACAACATTCAAGTGGGTAAAATCCTTATCCTTAACCTTTACTTTCCCACTTGAATATGGCTTGCTTGAGACGGATGGTCAACTTAGAGCTCTTTATGGCTTTAAGAGTAAGAGGGAGATGGTTAGTGGTAGGAGTTGTCATGCAAGGTTCAATACGGTTGAAAGCTCAAAGTTTAAATACAAAAAGGTTGGCGTCGAGCTCGATTGAATGGGTCCAGAAAATTGTTTGGCAGCTTCAGTAAGATTTCAAATTGCTTGCCACCTGGTTGGAACAATGATGATCAACAAAAAGATGGGTGCAAAAGCAAGGTTTGGGACCCCATAATCAACACTTTTGGGGCCATGTCACTTGTTTTAACTTGCTTGAAGGCTTTATGCACCTAGTTTGAGATCCTAGAGGCTATTGGAATTGCAAGCATTGGTAGGGATTCCTGGAAGAGTTCAAGCATATGCCGCCTTGACAAGGAGCTCATCAAATGACCAACATAAGGATTTTAAATAAAAGTGCTAGGTGGGAGACAACCCACCATGGTATGATCGTCCCTTTTATTCTTAGTTTTGTTTGATTTTATTTCTATCAATGTTAATTCATAAGTTCTGCATCATCTGCATTCTGTAAAAAAAAAAAGAGAGAGAGAGAGCCTTCGACGCTTATGCGTCTATGACGCACACGCGTCCTTGGGGGAATCGAATTTATGCCCAAGTTACAGATGGTTCTGCGGGAGGTATGAGGAAGCATGCCCAACACACAAGCTCATCCACGCGTACGCGTACCTGACGTGTACGCGTCCCTCGCAGTTTCGGCGACCCACGCGGAAGCATGCATGGGGCGCACGCGTGCCCCTGAAAATCGGCGTAATTGAGTGTTTTGGCCAAAAGTTGTGCTGGCCTCGCGCTAGAGGCACCGCCTCGATCACGCGTATGCGTACTAGACGCCTGATGAATCCATATTTGATGATGATTTTTGGTTAGAATTAAATAGATTTCATCACATAAACTTGCACTTATTCCCTTGAATAGCATGCTTTTGAATTCTCCTCCCAAATTGTGCTTGATTATGAAACTATGCTCTTTTGTGCTTAGTTTGATCTATTTTTTTTCCATTTTCCTTCCATTCGATGCCTTGATGTGTTTATGAGTAATTTCAGGTGTATAAGGTAGGATGGATTGGAGAAAATGGAAGAAGAGTTTGCAAAGTGCAGGAAACATGAAGAATCAAAGGAGATGATCTCAGAGACGTGTGCGTGCGCACAGCTCCTTGTGCGTCTGCACAGGAGCCCAAGCAGAGCGCGTGGATCAATTCGAGCGCATCACGTATTTCGCCAAGCATCGCCTAGTGTGCGTGCGCACATATACTCGTGCGTACGCACAGGAGGGAATTTTCGCAAAGTGTGCAGACGCACACGCCTATGCGTCTGCACAGGTGTCCGTGCATGACCTCATTAGAAAAGCACATGACTCGCGATTTAAGGGCTTAGGAGGCCCATTTCTGATGTCTCTTAGCTCATATTGGAAGGAAAATGAAGGATACAACATAGCATAGCATTAGTATAGTTTTAGGAGTAGAATAGAAAGTTTTAGTTTTAGTTTTCTCTAAGTTTTTCTCATCTTCTCTATTGGGGTTTTATTAGGGTTTTACATTCCAAGTGCCATTTACATTTTTTATCATTGGATTTTGCTAAGCTCATTGTAAGTATTCTCTTGTTATTATTCTTTATAGTTACATTGTCATTACTCTTTCTTCTAATTCAAGTCATAGTTCAATTTTGCTTTTCTATTGCAATCTCACTTTCTTGTTGATGAATTTGATGTTTGATGTTTGTTTCATACTTTCTTATGTTATTCTTGTTGATTGAGATTAATTGTTGCTTTTGGTTTCAAGTTATTTCTTATTTTCCTCATGTTTAAGCTTTTTACTCACCAAGTGTTTGATAAAATGTCAAACATGGTTTTAGGCTAAATTTTTGTCTCTTGGCTTGGGTAAAGTGAGCACTTGGGTACCTAGATTTGGAATGTCCAACATTTAGTATCAATTCTTGGATTGTTAATTGTTCTTGTTCCTACTAACGCTAAATTGTTGCTAAGGCAATTAGCAAGCAATTTAGGATTTGTGGGTTAAGAACACTTATGCTTATTTAACTTACCTTCTGATGTGAGGGTTGATCAAATGAGACTAATCCATCATCATTGTTATAGTTGTGGTTCCAACAAAGAAAGGATCCTTAGCTCACTCCAAGCCAAGACCCCTTTTTATGCTTTCAATCTTTCATACATTGCTATACTAATCTCTTTTGTACTTTACTTGTTCATATTACATAATCGGTTCTTTAATCTCTTCATTAGTTCAATCATTACAATTTTGCATGTTCTTTTATTGCTTTATATGTTTGTTTCTTCTTTGACAACACCTTGATCTTTACAAGAAAAATTTGCACTCATTTCCCTTCAATGATTTCCTTGGGAGACGACCCGGGAGTCAATTACTCTCGGTTTTTAAATTGGTTTTGAGTTGTGACACATCTTGTGAAATTCCAACGTTAATCCTATTTTGAGAAATCCCAACTCGTACGATTGGTCGTCGTCAACGCCTCCGCGTCCCTCTCCTTTCGCGCAACCCACGCGGACGCACGCAGTACACGTGCACGTCGGTTGCGCCGCACCACTAAATTCCAGCGCCGCCAGTTTTCATTCTTTCCCACCCCCAAATCCTAATTCTCTCTCAATCCTAATTCTTCCTTCTTTCTTCTTTCTTCTTTCTTCTTCATTCTTCTTCTTCTCTCTTTTCTACTTTCCTATTCCCCCTTTCTTCCTACTTTTCTCACTCACATTCTCCTTTACCTTTCTATTTTTATCTTCTTCTTTAAGGTTCTTTTTCTTTTCTCTCTTACTAATTATCTATTTTTGCATTCTTATGATTGGTGTTAGAAATTTATTTGGGTGATTGCTTTCTTTTATATTTGCTTGTGGATATCTTGTGGAGTGATTTGACAATAGACATTCTTAATTTTGGGTTGCATACGTGCTTTGATAAACTACTTTACTTCACATGTTTTACATGCATACCAAGTGTTTGTGAAAAAGCCCTTATAGCATTGCAAATTCTCAATTATTTTATTCTTCTACTTTAATGCCTATTTTTCACAAACACCTTGCAATCCTTTAGATATTGAGCTTAATTGTCAACATACACGTGATTATTATTTTGTTACATGTGATATTCATTCTTGCTATTGATGCTTGATCTATGCTTCTCATGCCTTTGCTTGCATGCTTTTCAACCTCTTGCATCTAGTTGCTCTAATATGCCTTCATTGACTCCAACTGAGGTCCTATATGCATGTAGTCGTGACCATGTATTTAAGACATTATCTTTTACCTTGCCATTGATTATCTCTTGGACTTTTCTCCTCCCGGTTCTAGCTATTTGAATTACATGTCCCTTTTCTTTCTCCCTTTTTTAGGATGGCCACCAAGAGGGAAAAGGAAAAGTTTCTAACTGGAGCAATAAACAAGTCTGCCGCACAATCTTTAGAGAAAAAGCATCAGTTGGAGCCACCCTTCCACTTGTACATCTCTGCATGCACCGAGGACAATGCAATCTTTAAGTGTGGGGAGGTCGATACCGACTTCTGCGGGTAACTACTTTCTGATTCAATACCAATGTTTAAATTTACTACTACTTAGTTGAAGTAATGCTTTTCTTTTCAAGAAACTATTTCATAGTATTTCACTAATTTGAATTAAAACTTTTGTTAAACTTGTTTGAAGAAGATTATTTTTGGAACATGGTTTTAGAGCTCGAAACACAAAACCGGTGAGATTTTTGAGCCCAATTGATTGGTTGCATTTTATCAACCAATATTTTATTTTTGGTGTGTGTTGTTCTCTCTAAAATTGTGATATTTGTCTTGCTTAATTCTATATTTTCATGGTTTAATGTATCCATGCCTTATGTGATTGAGGCCTTTCTTTCACTGAGCTTACATATCCATATGGCCCTACCCTTTCATTATCCTTTGCAAACCAATTTGAGTCTATTTTACCCCTTTTGTTCTTTATTGTAGCTCATCACCAACTTTAAGCGGAAAACAATAATGTCCATAATTTGAATCCTTGGTTAGCTAGACTAGTGAGAGTGCTCACGAATTAAGTGTGGGGAATTTGGGATTGAAAACATTTGGTTTGAGAATTGGGTGTTGTATATTCTTGAGAAAATGTGAAAAAGAATGTTGAGGACATGTTTATGCATTCAATACCTTAACAATATGCATTGAGAAAAACAAAAAAACAAAAGAAAAGAAGAATTAAAAAAGAAAAAAAAAAAGAAAAAGAAAAGAAAAAAAGCAAATAATAAAAAGGGGACAAAATGCCCCAAGTTAAGTAATAATATCAATGCATATGAGTTATACTTCAATGTGGGATCCATGAATATGTGGTAAACATAGTTAATAGGCAGTTAGATTTTGCATTGTAATTATATGGATTGTCTTAGGTTAGATGAGAAGTTTAAGTTAATCAAGGATTTGAATTTCAGTCCACTTAACCAAATACATCCCTACCTTGACCCTAACCCCATTACAACCCTTGAAAATACCTCTTGATATGTGTATTTGTGCATTAAATTTCTATTGATTGTTAGATGAAGAGTGATGAGAGAACTTTTGCATGGTCTAGAATTCAGAATAAATTCCCGTTGCAAGTATAGCTTCTAAACCAACAAAAGTCCTTTCACACAAACGTTTTGGTTGTCACAAGTAACAAGCCCCTTTGAAATTGATAACCGAGTATTTAAACCTCGGGTCGTCTTCTCAAGAAATTGCAGGGAGGTATGTTCTTATTATTGGTTATGAGTTTTGTAAATCGGGGGTTTTGGGAATGAGGAGCAGATATGATAAATGACAAGTAAACTAAATAAATGACTGTAAAATAAACTCTTGGCAAGGTATGAGAGATTGGAAGTCCTAGTCTAGTTATCCTTATCAACAATGATGAAAATTGAATCTTAATTCCACTTAGTTAACCTTTGCTAGAGCAAGGAAAAGTCAAGTGACTAATTAGTTAGATCTTTGAATCCTAGTTAATTCCTAAGAACAGATTGGGACTATTGAAGTTCAATTCAATTAGCATAAATAATAATTATCAATTATGTTGAATCTGATAACTCCTGAGTTACTAATTTCTCAACCAAGACCAAAAGGGAAAAAATCTAAATTATTTATATAAATAAAAGAAACAAATCATAGATCTGAAAGTACCTCAAATTATATTTAAATAAGAAAATCATAACATGGATGTCATTAAACAAATAAAAGAGAAAATAAATAAATAAGAACATTGAACCTGAGATGAAGAAGAAATAAATCCTAATTTCTAAAAATCCTACCTAAATCCTAAGAGAGAGGAGAGAACCTCTCTCTCTAAAAACTACATCTAATCCTAAAATTATGAATTATCAAAGCATGATGAGCCTCTACAAGTTTTCTGACTTTAATCTGTGTTTCTGGGCCGAAAACTGGGTTGAAATGCGGCCCAGAATCTCTGCCATTCTGCAGATTGCGCACATCACGCGATAGTGTCATCCATGTAGACGCGTCATTCGCGTTTTTCCCTGCAACGCGTTCGCGTCGTCCACGCTTCTGCGTCGTTCGTGCAGCTTCCAATCTGCACGGTCGCGTCAGGCACGCGATCGCGTCAGGCACGCGATCGCGTCACTCTGATTTCTTCCATTTCACACGGTCGTGTGAGCCATGTGACCGCATGACTTCTCGCTGGTCATCTCCTCAATTCCTTGTGTTCCTTCCATTTTTGCACGCTTCCTCTTTATTCTCTAAGCCATTCCTGCCCTATGAAGCCTGAAACACTTAACACACAGATCAAGGCATTGAATGGTAATATGAGAGGATTAAGATTAGCTAAATTAAGACCAAAGAAGCATATTTTCAATCATAGAACTAAACTAGGAAGGAATTGTAAAATCATGCAAATCATATGAATAAGTGGGTGAAAAGCTTGATAAAACCCCTCAATTAAATACAATATAAACCATAAAATAGTGGTTTATCAAAGAGCAAGGCTTAGAAAGCAAGATTAGTTGAGAATTGAGAGAATTGAACCTTAAACATTAGAGTGATTAGAGAGTATGCACTTTTAGTGAGGGTTCGACGCTCGATTCTTTGTTCCCGGCCTTCATGAGCTATCTTCTTCTTGCAAGTCTATTTGTACTTCATTTTTATGATTTAAATTAGTGAAATCCAGTTCCTATTTGTTCCTGAAAGGTTTATTTACTTTTAACCAAGTAGGAAACAATATTTTGCATTTGGTTGCATTCATATAGATAGGTTGCATTTCATACATCCTACCATTTTGCCTTCACTCTTTTAGTTCTCTTGAGCTTAGCATGAGGACATGCTAATGTTTAAGTGGGGGAAGATTGATAAACCGCTATTTTATGATTTATCTTGTGCTTAATTTAGTGGATTTTATCCATTATTCTCACACGTGTTCATAAAAATCGCATGTTTTACATTTCCCTTCCTGATTTTGTGCTATGATTGAAAACATGCTTCTCTGGCCTTAAATTTGCTAGCTTTAATCCTCTCTTATTACCATTCGATGCCGTGATATGTGTGTTAAGTGTTTTCAGAATTTTCAAGGCAGGAATGACTTGGAGGATGGAAAGGAAGCATGCAAAAGTGGAAGGAATACAGGAAATTAAAGGAATCGCAAAGCTGTCAAGCATGATGGTGGACGAAATTGTGATCACTTGTTATTTGTTTATAAAGGATGTATACTCTTATGGCACTGTTTATTTTCTTCACAACTCCGTTCAACTAACCAGAAAGTGTACTGGGTCGTCCAAGTAATAAACCTTACGTGAGTAAGGGTCGAATCCACAGAGATTGTTGGTATGAAGCAAGCTATGGTCACCTTGCAAATCTCAGTTAGGCGGATTAAATATTGATTTATGGGTTTCAAAAATATAAAAAGAAATAAATAATAAAAAGGATAGAAATACTTATGTAGATTCATTGGTAGGAATTTCAGATAAGCGGAATGGAGATGCTGTAGAGCTCTCGGACGCCTGCTCTCCTATTCCTCCTACTCAATCCTTCTTACTCCTTTCCATGGCAAGCTTTGTATAGGGGTTCATCATCAACTGTGGCTACTTTCATCCTCACGGGGAAATATCCTATGCGGCTGTCACTCGCACAGCTAACCAGTCTGGAGGCATCACCCATGGTTGATGGCTACATCCCATCCTCGCAGTGAAAGCTAATGCTCACGCACTCTGTCACAGTACGGCCAATCACCGGTTGGTTCCCTCCCCTACTGGAATAGAATCCATTGATTCTTTTGCGTTGTCACTACGCCCAGCAGGTTACAGGTTTGAAGCACGTCACAGTCATTCATTACCGGAATCCTACTCGGACACCACAGACAAGGTTGGACTTTCCGGATCCTCATAAATGCCGCCATCTCTCTAGCTTATACCACGAAGATTCTGTTGGGGAATCTAAGAGATACACATTCAAGCTTGTGTTGCATGTAGAACGGAAGTGGTTGTCAATCACGCGCGTTCATCAGTGAGAATGATGATGAGGGTTATTTACTCATCACATTCATCATGTTCTTGGGTACGAATGAATATCTTGGAATAAGAATAAAAGAGGAATTGAATAAAAGAAAGTAGAACTTCATTAATCTTTGAGGTACAGCAGAGCTCCACACCCTTAATCTATGGTGTGCAGAAACTCCACCATTGAAAATACATAAGCAAAGGGTTCAGGCATGGCCGAATGGCCAGCCCCCTAAAACGTGATCAATGATCTCCTAAGATGAAGAATAAAACAAAACTGAGACCAAAGATGTCTAATACAATAGATAAGTGTCCTATATATACTAGACTAGCTACTAGGGTTTACATGAGTAAGTAATTGATGCATAAATCCACTTCCGGGGCCCACTTGGTGTGTGCTTGGGCTGAGCTTGATCAATCCACGAGCTAAGGCAATTCTTGGCGTTGAACTTTGAGTTATGACGTGTTTTGGGCGTTCAACTCCGGATCATGACGTTTTTCTGGCGTTTTACTCCAGACAGCAGCATGAACTTGGCGTTTAACGCCAAGTTACGTCGTCATTCTTCGAATAAAGCATCTACTATTATATATTGCTCGAAAGCCCTGGATGTCTACTTTCCAACGCCGTTGAGAGCGCGCCAATTGGAGTTCTGTAGCTCCAGAAAATCCATTTCGAGTGCAGGGAGGTCAGAATCCAACAGCATCAGCAGTCCTTTTGTCAGCCTTTTTCAGAGTTTTGCTCAAATCCCTCAATTTCAGTCAGAATTTACCTGAAATCACAGAAAAGCACACAAACTCATAGTAAAGTCCAGAAATGTGAATTTAACATAAAAACTAAGGAAAACATCCCTAAAAGTAGCTTGAACTTACTAAAAACTATATAAAAACAATGCCAAAAAGCGTATAAATTATCCGCTCATCACAACACCAAACTTAAATTGTTGCTTGTCCCCAAGCAACTGAAAATCAAATAGGATAAAAAGAAGAGAATATACTATAAATTCAGAAATATCAATGAATATTAATTATAATTAAATGAGCGGGACTTGTAGCTTTTTGCTTCTGAACAGGTTTGGCATCTCACTTTTTCCTTTGAAGTTCAGAATGATTGGCTTCTCTAGGAACTTAGAATTTCGGATAGTGTTATTGACTTTCCTAGTTTAAGCATGTTGATTCTTGAACACAGCTACTTATGAGTCTTGGCTGTGGCCCTAAGCACTTTGTCTTCCAGTATTACCACCGGATACACAAATGCCACAGACACATAATTGGGTGAACCTTTTCAGATTGTGACTTAGCTTTGCTAGAGTCCCCAGTTAGTGGTGTCCAGAGCTCTTAAGCACACTCTTTAGCTTTGGATCACGACTTTAACCACTCAGTCTCAAGCTTTTTACTTGGACCTTCATGACACAAGCACATGGTTAGGGACAGCTTGATTTAGCCGCTTAGGCCTGGATTTTAATTCCTTGGGCCCTCCTATCCATTGATGCTCAAAGCCTTGGATCCTTTTTACCCTTGCCTTTTGGTTTTAAGGGCTATTGGCTTTTTCTACTGCTCCTTCTTTTTCTATATACTCTTTTTAGCTCCATTTTTTTTTTCGAATGCTTCTTCTTTTTCACTGCTTTTTCTTGCTTCAAGAATCAATTTCATGATGTTTTTCAGATCATCAATAACATTTCTCTTTGTTCTTCATTCTTTCAAGAGCCAACAATTTTAACACTCATCAACAACAAGATCCAAAGACATATGCACTGTTCATTCATTCATTCAGAAAACAAAAAGCATTGTCACCACATCAATATAATTAAACTAAATTCAATAATAATTTCGAAAATTATGTACTTCTTGTTCTTTTGAATTAAAACATTTTTCTTTTAAGAGAGGTGAAGGACTAATGGATTTTATTTCATAGCTTTAAGGCATGGTTTACACACTAATGATCATGAAAGAAAGACACAAAACATAGATAAACATAATAATTAAAAACCAAAAACAGAAAGAAATAAAGAACAAGGAATGAATCCACCTTTTAGTGGCGTCTTCTTCTTGAAGGACCCATGATGTTCTTCAACTCTTCTATGTCCCTTCCTTGCCTTTGTTGCTCCTCCCTCATTGCTCTTTGATCTTCTCTTATTTCTTGGAGAATGATGGAGTGCTCATGATGTTCCACCCTTAATTGCTCCACATTATGGCTCAAATCTTCTAAGGAGGTGTTAAGTTGCTCCCAATAGTTGTTGGGAGGAAAGTGCATTCCTTTAGGCATTTGTTGATGATGCACTTCCTCATGTTCTTCTTGGAGGCCGTGAGGAGCTTCCCTTGTTTGCTCCATCTTTTTCTTGGTGATGGGCTTGTCTTCTTCAATGGAGACATCTCCTTCTATGATAACTCCAGCTGAGTAACATAGATGGCATATAAGGTGAGGGAAGGCTAGTCGTGCCATGTATGAAGGCTTGTCAGCTATTTTGTAGAGTTCATTGGAAATGACTTCATGAACTTCCACCTCCTCTCCAATCATGATGCTATGAACCATGATGGCCCGATCCACAGTAACTTCAGATCGGTTGCTTGTAGGGATGATGGATCTTTGAATGAACTCCAACCATCCTCTAGCTACAGGCTTGAGGTCCAGTCTTCTTAGTTGGACTGGCTTGCCTTTGGAGTCTACTCTCCATTGGGCGCCTTCCACACATATGTCCCTAAGGACTTGGTCCAACCTTTGGTTAAAGTTGACCCTTCTTGTGTAGGGGCGTTCATCACCTTGCATCATGGGTAAGTGAAACGCCAACCTCACATTTTCCGGACTAAAATCCAAGTATTTCCCCTAACCATTGTGAGATAATTCTTTGGGCTTGGGTTCATACTTTGGTCATGGTTCCTAGTGATCCATGCATTAGCATAGAACTCTTGAACCATCAATAATCCGACTTGTTGCATGGGGTTGGCTAGGACTTCCCAACCTCTTCTTTGGATTTCATGTCGGATTTCCGGATACTCATTCTTCTTGAGCTTGAAAGGGACCTCAGGGATCACTTTCTTCTTTGCCACAACATCATAGAAGTGGTCTTGATGGCTCTTGGAGATGAATCTCTCCTTCTCCCATGACTCGGAGGAAGAAGCTTTTGCTTTCCCTTTTCCTTTTCTTGAGGAAACTCCGATCTTAGGTGCCATTGATGGTGAATAAAAATCAAAAAGCTTAGGCTTTTTACCACACCAAACTTAAAATTTGCTCGTCCTCGAGCAAGAAAAGAAAAGAAGAGTAGGAGAAGAAGAAGAAAATATGGTAGAGAGGGAGAAGAGAGGGTTCGGCTATGTGGGAGAATGTGGGTTTGTGTTGTGTGAAAATGTAAAAGAAAAGAAGGGTATTTATAGGGAGGGGGGAGGGTATAGGTTCGGCCAATTTGGGTGGGAATGGGTGGGAAATTAAATTTGAATTTTATGGAGGTAGGTGGGGTGTATGGGGAAGAGGAGGTTGATGTGAATGGTGAATGGGGTAATTGGGAGGAGGAATTGAGGTGATTGATGAAGAAGATGTTGGGAATTGTGACATGGGGAATCACATCACAAAAACTAGGATTGGGAAGTAAGGTGGAAATATGTTAGGTGGGGATCCTGTGGGGTCCACAGATCCTGAGGTGAAAACAAATACCATTCCTTCACCCTATAGGCATGTAACATGCCTTCATGCATCATTCTGGCGTTCAAACGCCCATTGGTGCATGTTCTGGGCGTTAAACGCCCATGTGATGCTTGTTTCTGGCGTTGAACGCCAGTTTCAAGCTTGTTTCTGGCGTTCAGCGCCAGATTGTCCTCTGTGTGCGCATCCTGGCGTTAAACGCCAGGATGTAGCTTGTTTTTGGCGTTCAGCGCCAGAAAGATGCTCTGTTCTGGCGTTGAACGCCAGCCAGATGCTCCTTCTGGGCGTTGAACGCCAGCCCGTGCGTCCTCCAGGGTGAAAAATTTTTTCTTCTGTTTTTGACTCTGTTTTTAATTTTTTTGATTTTTTCGTGACTCCTCATGATCATGTACCTAATTAAACACAAAAATAAACAATAAACAAAATAAAATAAAATTAGATAAATAAAATTGGGTTGCCTCCCAACAAGCGCTTCTTTAATGTCAATAGCTTGACAGTGGCTCTCATGGAGCCACATGGTGATCAGGTCAATTTAGTGTGTAGTCCCAACACCAAACTTAGAGTTTGGATATGGGGTTTGAACACCAAACTTAGAGTTTGGTTGTGGCCTCACAACACCAAACTTAGAGTTTGACTGTGTGGGCTCTTCTTGACTCTAAACTGAGAGAAGCTCTTCATGCTTACTCTCTTTTGTCACAGAGGGATGGCCATGTGCCTTAAACACAAGGTAGTCCCCATTCAATTGAAGGACTAACTCACCTCTGTTGACATCTATCACAGCTCCTGCTGTGGCTAGGAAAGGTCTTCCTAGGATGATGCATTCATCATCTTCCTTCCTAGTGTCTAGGATTATGAAATCAGTGGGGATGTAAAGGCCTTCAACCCTTACTAGCACGTCCTCCACTATTCCATAAGCTTGTCTTATGGACTTATCTGCCAATTGTAATGAGAACAAGGCAGGTTGTACCTCAATGATCCCCAGCTTCTCCATTACAGAGAGTGGCATAAGATTTATCCCTGACCCCAGATCACATAGAGCTTTTTCAAAGCTCATGGTGCCAATGGTACAAGGTATTGAGAACTTGCCAGGATCTTGTTTCTTTTGAGGTAGAGTCTTCTGAATCCAAGTATCTAGTTCACTAATGAGCAAGGGAGGTTCACTTTCCCCGGTCTCATTACCAAACAGCTTGGCATTCAGCTTCATGATAGCTCCTAAGTATTGAGCAACTTGCTCTCCAGTCACATCTTCATTCTCTTCAGAGGATGAATATTCTTCAGAGCTCATGAATGGCAGAAGGAGATTTAAAGGAATCTCTATGGTCTCTAGATGAGCCTCAGATTCCTCAGGATCCTTAATAGGAAACTCCTTCTTGCTTGAGGAACGTCCCAGGAGGTCTTCTTCCCTAGGATTTTCGTCCTCCTCCTCCCTTGTGCATTCGGCCACTTTGATTAAATCAATGACCTTGCACTCTCCTTTTGGATTTTCTTCTGTATTACTTGGGAGAGTACTGGGAGGAGTGTCAATGACTTTCTTACTCAGCTGGCCCACTTGTGCCTCCAGATTTCTAATGGAAGATCTTTTTTCATTCATGAAACTGAAAGTGGCCTTTGACAGATCAGAGACTATATTGGCTAAATTAGAATTGTTTTGTTCAGAATTCTCTGTCTGTTGCTGAGAAGATGATGGATATGGCTTACTATTATTCAGCCTGTTACGTCCACCATTGTTAAAACCTTGTTGAGGTTTTTGTTGATCCTTCCATGAGAAATTTGGGTGATTTCTCCATGATGAGTTATAGGTGTTTCCATAAGGTTCACCTAAGTAATTAACCTCTGCCATGGCAGGGTTTTCAGGATCATAAGCTTCTTCAGAAGCTGCCTCTCTAGTACTGTTGGATGCATGTTGCAATCTATTCAGATTTTGAGAGATCATGTTGACCTGTTGAGTCAACACTTTGTTCTGAGCCAATATGGCATTCAAAGCATCAATTTCAAGAACTCCTTTCTTCTGAGGTATCCCATTGTTCACGGAATTCCTCTCAGAGGTGTACATAAACTGGTTGTTTGCAACCATGTCAATGAGTTCTTGAGCCTCTTCAGGCGTTTTCTTCAGGTGAATAGATCCACCTGCAGAATGGTCCAATGACATTTTCGAAAATTCAGAGAGACCATAATAGAATATATCTAATATGGTCCATTCTGAAAACATGTCAGATGGACATCTCTTGGTCAGCTGCTTGTATCTTTCCCAAGCTTCATAGAGGGATTCACCATCTTTTTGTTTGAAGGTTTGAACATCCACTCTCAGCTTGCTCAGCTTTTGAGGAGGAAAGAACTTATCTAAGAATGCAGTGACAAGCTTATCCCATGAGTCCAGGCTATCCTTGGGTTGTGAATCCAACCATACTCTAGCTCTGTCTGTTACAGCAAAAGGGAAAAGCAAGAGTCTGTAGACTTCAGGATTAACTCCATTTGTCTTTACAGTGTCACAGATCTGCAAGAACTCAGTTAAAAACTGGTAAGGATCTTCAGATGGAAGTCCATAAAACTTGCAGTTTTGTTGCATTAAAGCAACTAGTTGAGGCTTAAGCTCAAAGTTATTGGCTCCAATGGCAGGAATGGAGATGCTTCTTCCATCAAACTTGGACGTTGGCTTTGTGAAGTCTCCAAGCATTCTTCTTGCATTATTATTATTATTTTCTTCTGCCATCTCTTTCTCTTGTTCGAAAATTTCTAGAAGGTCTCTTCTGGATTGTTGTAATTTAGCTTCTTTTAATTTTCTCTTCAGAGTCCTTTCAGGTTCTGGATCAATTTCAACAAGAGTGCCTTTATCCTTGTTCCTGCTCATATGAAAGAGAAGAAAACAAGAAAAGAAGAGGAATCCTCTATGTCACAGTATAGAGATTCCTTTATGTTAGTAGAAAAAGAAAGAGGTAGAAGAATGAAGAAGGAGGTTCGGTTTTTAGATGAAGAGAGGTGAAGAGAAGTGTTAGTAATTAAATAATTAAATAGAAGAAGAAAAGAGAAGAGAGAATTCGAAATTAATTTTGAAAAAGAGGTTAGTAATTTTCGAAAATTAGAAATAAAATGTAATTAAAATTAAAACATGAAACAATTAATTAATTAAAAAGAATTTTTGAAAAAGAGAGAGATATTTTCGAAAATTAGAGAGGGAAAAGTAGTTAGGTGGTTTTGAAAAAGATAAGAAACAAACAAAAAGTTAGTTAGTTGATTGAAAAAGATTTGAAGTCAATTTTTGAAAAAGATAAGAAGATAAGCAGTTAGATAAGATATTTTGAAATCAAATTTTGAAAAAGATAAAGTTTTTGAAAAAGATAAGATAAAAAAGATAAAAAGATTTTTAAGAAAAAGATATTTTGGAAAAGATTTAATTTTTAAAATTACTTAACTAACAAGAAACTACAAGATAAGATTTTAGAACTTAAAGATTGAACCTTTCTTAACAAGAAAGTAACAAACTTCAAATTTTTGAACCAATCACATTACTTGTTAGTTAATTTTCGAAAATATCAAATAAAGATAAGAAAAAGATTTTGAAAATAATTTGAAAAATATTTTTGAAATTTTCGAAAATTATAAAGAAAATTGAAAAAGATATGATTTTTGAAAAAGATTTTGAAAAGATAAGATTCTTAAAATTGAAATTTTGACTTGACTTGTAAGAAATAACTAATTTTGAAAATTTTTGACCAAGTCAATCCCAAAATTTTGAAATTTTGGAGGGAAATAAGGAAAAGATATTTTTGATTTTTAAATTTTTAAAGAAAAACACAAAAATGACCCAAAGCATGAAAATTTTGGATCAAGACACAAGATGCATGCAAGAACACTATGAATGTCAAGATGAACACCAAGAACACTTTGAAGATCATGATGAACATCAAGAACATAAATTTGAAAAATTTTTGATGCAAAGAAAATATGCAAGACACCAAACTTAGAAATTTTTAATGCATGGAAAGTATGAATGCAAAAATGCACATGAAAAACAACAAACAACACAAAACAAAAAATCATCAAGATCAAACAAGAAGACTTGTCAAGAACAACTTGAAGATCATGAAGAACACTATGAATGCATGGGATTTTCGAAAAATGCAAGAAAAATTTTTAAAAGCATGCAATTGACATCAAACTTAAAAAATTGACTCAAGACTCAAACAAGAAACACAAAATATTTTGATTTTTATGATTTTCTAATTTTTTTGTATTTTTATTAATTATTTTCGAAAATAAAAGCTGGAAAAACGAAAAAAATAAAAGAAAAATTTTGAAAAAGATTTTTGAAAAGAAAATTACCTAATCTGAGCAACAAGATGAACCGTCAGTTGTCCATACTCGAACAATCCCCGGCAACGGCGCCAAAAACTTGGTGGACGAAATTGTGATCACTTGTTATTTGTTTATAAATGATGTATACTCTTATGGCACTGTTTATTTTCTTCACAACTCCGTTCAACTAACCAGCAAGTGTACTGGGTCGTCCAAGTAATAAACCTTACGTGAGTAAGGGTCGAATCCACAGAGATTGTTGGTATGAAGCAAGCTATGGTCACCTTGCAAATCTCAGTTAGGCGGATTAAATATTGATTTATGGGTTTCGAAAATATAAAAAGAAATAAATAATAAAAAGGATAGAAATACTTATGTAGATTCATTGGTAGGAATTTCAGATAAGCGGAATGGAGATGCTGTAGAGCTCTCGGACGCCTGCTCTCCTATTCCTCCTACTCAATCCTTCTTACTCCTTTCCATGGCAAGCTTTGTATAGGGGTTCATCATCAACTGTGGCTACTTTCATCCTCACGGGGAAATATCCTATGCGGCTGTCACTCGCACAGCTAACCAGTCTGGAGGCATCACCCATGGTTGATGGCTACATCCCATCCTCGCAGTGAAAGCTAATGCTCACGCACTCTGTCACAGTACGGCCAATCACCGGTTGGTTCCCTCCCCTACTGGAATAGAATCCATTGATTCTTTTGCGTTGTCACTACACCCAGCAGGTTACAGGTTTGAAGCACGTCACAGTCATTCATTACCGGAATCCTACTCGGACACCACAGACAAGGTAGACTTTCCGGATTCCCAGGATCCTACTCGGAACACCACAGACAAGGTTGGACTTTCGGATCCTCATAAATGCCGCCATCTCTCTAGCTTATACCACGAAGATTCTGTTGGGGAATCTAAGAGATACACATTCAAGCTTGTGTTGCATGTAGAACGGAAGTGGTTGTCAATCACGCGCGTTCATCAGTGAGAATGATGATGAGGGTTATTTACTCGTCACATTCATCATGTTCTTGGGTACGAATGAATATCTTGGAATAAGAATAAAAGAGGAATTGAATAAAAGAAAGTAGAACTTCATTAATCTTTGAGGTACAGCAGAGCTCCACACCCTTAATCTATGGTGTGCAGAAACTCCACCGTTGAAAATACATAAGCAAAGGGTTCAGGCATGGCCGAATGGCCAGCCCCCTAAAACGTGATCAATGATCTCCTAAGATGAAGAATAAAACAAAACTGAGACCAAAGATGTCTAATACAATAGATAAGTGTCCTATATATACTAGACTAGCTACTAGGGTTTACATGAGTAAGTAATTGATGCATAAATCCACTTCCGGGGCCCACTTGGTGTGTGCTTGGGCTGAGCTTGATCAATCCACGAGCTAAGGCAATTCTTGGCGTTGAACTTTGAGTTATGACGTGTTTTGGGCGTTCAACTCCGGATCATGACGTTTTTCTGGCGTTTTACTCCAGACAGCAGCATAAACTTGGCGTTTAACGCCAAGTTACGTCGTCACTCTTCGAATAAAGCATGGACTATTATATATTGCTGGAAAGCCCTGGATGTGTACTTTCCAAAGCCGTTGAGAGCGCGCCAATTGGAGTTCTGTAGCTCCAGAAAATCCTTTTCGAGTGCAGGGAGGTCAGAATCCAACAGCATCAGCAGTCCTTTCACAGAAAAACACACAAACTCATAGTAAAGTCCAGAAATGTGAATTTAACATAAAAACTAAGGAAAACATCCCTAAAAGTAGCTTGAACTTACTAAAAACTATATAAAAACAATGCCAAAAAGCGTATAAATTATCCGCTCATCACATGACCTCTTCGTATTCAATCGATCATAACTTGAGCTACAGAGGACAAATGAGGCAGTTTCAGTTGCGTTGGAAAGATAACATCCAGGGCTTCGAAATGATATATAATTTGCCATAGTGGCCGTACAGCTGCGCGACGCGCACGCGCACATCACGGGTAAACGCGCATCCGCGAAAAGTTTAGAGTATCCCAGCAATTTCTGTGCTGTTTTTGACCCAGTTTTTGGCTCAAAAAACACATATTAGAGGCTGCAGAGTGGAAGAATCATGGAGACACTTCTCATTCACATAATTTTAGGTTTTAGATGTAGTTTTTAGAGAGAGAGGCTCCTCTCTCTACGTTTTAGGTTCTTAGCTTTAGATTTATTTCTTCTCAATTCCAGGTTCAATGTTCCTTTAATTTAGTTCTCTTAAACTCTCATTTATTCTAATAATTTGGTTTATCTATTTCTCTTGTTAATTTCTCTATTTTCCCAATTGAATTTATTAATTCTCATGTTAGATTTAATTCCCTTGTAATGCAATTTGAGGTATTTCATGTTTATTGCTTACTTCTTTATTTGTTGTTATTGAATTCTTGCTATTGGTTGTTTAGATTTTATATTCTCTTGCTGGTTTTCTATGCTTTCATTTTATGCCTTCCAAGTGTTTGATGAAATGCTTGGAAGAATTCTAGAGTAGATTTTTATGCTCTTGGCTTGGGATGGTAATTTAGGAACTCTTGAGTCACTAATGTCCAAGTAATTGATGATTGGAAGCCATTTACTCTAGTCATCACTGATTGATTTAGTGGATAGCTAGGACTTATGGACTTGGATTAATATAGCTCATTTGACCTTCCTTTACTAAGTTAGGGGATGATTTAATGGGGTTGATCCTTGCCAATTTTCATGTTGTGGTTAGTGATAAGGATAGAGATCCTTGACCACCAAACTTTGCCAAGACCGTTTTATCATTTGAATTTCTCTGTAATTTACTTTCCTTGTTTCTTAATTCAAAACCCCAAAAATATACTTGTCTATAACCAATTATAAGCACACTTCCCTGTAATTCCTTGAGAGACGACTCGGGGTTTAAATACTTCAGTTGTCAATCTTATTGGGGGTTTGTTACCTGTGACAACTAAATTTTTGTATGAAAGGATTATTGTTGGTTTAGGAACTATACTTTCAACGAGAATATATTTGTGAATTCTAGACCACGCAAGAATCCGTTCATCAGTCTTAGTCAAGATAGCATCACCGGAAGGTGAGACTTCACTTATGGCCTTCGGTTCGGGATTTCTTAACCTTAAAGGTTGTGTTGAATCTACCAAATCCATAGTGACTTCCCAAGCCTCTTTGGTGCACGAAATTGTGATCAATACTTTTCCAAACATAAACAATCCCTAGTAAGGGCTCCAAAGACTTGGTGCTCAATACCATGGCATAAACACAACTTCGCACAACTAACCAGCAAGTGCACTGGGTCGTCCAAGTAATAAACCTTACGCGAGTAAGGGTCGATCCCATGGAGATTGGTGGTATGAAGCAAGCTATGGTCATCTTGTAAATCTCAGTCAGGCAGACTCAAATGGGTATAGTGATAAACGAATAAAGCATGAAGATAAAGATAGAGATACTTATGTAATTCATTGGTGCAAGAGCTTCAGACAAGCGTATGAAGATGCCTTCCCTTCCGTCTCTCTGCTTTCCTACTGTCTTCATCCAATCCTTCTTACTCCTTTCCATGGCAAGCTCGTGTAGGGTTTCACTGTTGTCAGCAGCTACCTCCCATCCTCTCAGTGAAAATACGTCCCTGATGCTCTGTCACAGCATAGGCTAATCATCTGTCGGTTCTCATTCAGGCTGGAATAGAATCCATTGATTCTTTTACGTCTGTCACTAACGCCCTAGCCTGCTAGGAGTTTGAAGCACGTCACAGTCATTCAATCATTGAATCCTACTCAGAATACCACAGTCAAGGTTAGACCTTCCAGATTCTCTTGAATGCCGCCATCAGTTCTTGCCTATACCACGAAGACTCTGATCTCACGGAATGGCTGGCTCGTTTGTCAGGCGAGCACTCGGTTGTCAGGCGATCAACCATGCATCGTGTATCAGTAATCCAAGAGATATTCACTAAGCCTCTTATGCTTGTAGAACAAGAATGGTTGTCAGTCACCTTGTTCATAGGTGAGAATGATGATGAGTGTCACGGATCATCACATTCATCAAATTGAAGAACAAGTGATATCTTGGACAAAGAACAAGTGGAATTGAATAGAAGAACAATAGTAATTGCATTAATACTCGAGGTACAGCAGAGCTCCACACCTTAATCTATGGTGTGTAGAAACTCCACCGTTGAAAATACATAAGAACAAGGTCTAGGCATGGCCGAATGGCCAGCCCCCCCCAAATGATCTAAGAACTAGATGTCCAGAGATATATCAAATACAATAGTAAAAGGTCCTATATATAGAGAACTAGTAGCCTAGGGTGTACAAAGATGAGTAAATGACATAAAAATCCGCTTCCGGGCCCACTTGGTGTGTGCTTGGGCTGAGCAATGAAGAAATTTCGTGTAGAGACTCTTCTTGGAGTTAAACGCCAGCTTTAGTGCCAGTTTGGGCGTTTAACTCCCAATTAGGTGCCAGTTCCGGCGTTTAACGCTGGAATTTCTTGAGGTGACTTTGAACGCCGGTTTGGGCCATCAAATCTTGGGCAAAGTATGGACTATCATATATTGCTGGAAAGCCCAGGATGTCTACTTTCCAACGCCGTTGAGAGCGCGCTAATTGGGCTTCTGTAGCTCCAGAAAATCCACTTCGAGTGCAGGGAGGTCAGAATCCAACAGCATCTGCAGTCCTTTTGAGTCTCTGGATCAGATTTTTGCTCAGATCCCTCAATTTCAGCCAGAAAATACCTGAAATCACAGAAAAACACACAAACTCATAGTAAAGTCCAGAAAAGTGAATTTTAATTAAAAACTAATAAAAATATAATAAAAACTAACTAAAAGATTCTAAAAACATACTAAAAACAATGCCAAAAAGCATACAAATTATCCGCTCATCACAACACCAAACTTAATTTGTTGCTTGTCCCCAAGCAACTGAAGATCAAATAAGATAAAAAGAAGAGAATATGCAATGAACTCCAAAAACATCTATGAAGATCAGTATTAATTAGATGAGCGGGGCTTTTAGCTTTTTGCCTCTGAATAGTTTTGGCATCTCACTCTATCCTTTGGAATTCAGAATGATTGGCTTCTTTAGGAACTCAGAATCCAGATAGTGTTATTGATTCTCCTAGTTAAGTATGATGATTCTTGAACACAGCTACTTATTGAGTCTTGGCCGTGGCCCAAAGCACTCTGTCTTCCAGTATTACCACCGGATACATACATGCCACAGACACATAATTGGGTGAACCTTTTCAGATTGTGACTCAGCTTTGCTAAAGTCCCCAATTAGAGGTGTCCAGGGTTCTTAAGCACACTCTTATTGCCTTGGATCACAACTTTATTTTTTTCTTTTTCTTTCTCTCTTTTTTTTTCGATTTTTTCTTTTTTTCTCTCTTTTTTTTGTATTCACTGCTTTTTCTTGCTTCAAGAATCATTTTTAATGATTTTTCAGATCCTTAGTAACATGTCTCCTTTTTCATCATTCTTTCAAGAGCCAACATTCATGAACCACAAATTCAAAAGACATATGCACTGTTCAAGCATACATTCAGAGAACAAAAGTGTTGCCACCACATCAAAATAATTAAACTGTTATAAAATTTAAAATTCATGCAATTCTTTTCCTTTTTCAATTAAGAACGATTTATTTAAGAAAGGTGATGGATTCATAGGACATTCATAACTTTAAGGCATAGACACTAAGACACTAATGATCATAAGACACAAACATGGATAAACATAAGCACTAAAATTCGAAAAACAGAAGAATAAAGAACAAGGAATTTAAAGAACGGGTCCACCTTAGTGATGGCGGCTCTTTCTTCCTCTTGAAGATCCTATGGAGTGCTTGAGCTCTCAATGTCTCTTCCTTGTCTTTGTTGCTCCTCTCTCATGATTCTTTGATCTTCTCTAATTTCATGGAGGAGAATGGAGTGTTCTTGGTGCTCCACCCTTAGTTGTCCCATGTTGGAACTTAATTCTCCTAGGGAGGTGTTTACTTGCTCCCAATAGTCTTGTGGAGGAAAGTGCATCCCTTGAGGCATCTCAGGGATCTCTTGATGAGAGGGGTCTCTTGTGTACTCCATCCTTTTCTTGGTGATGGGCTTGTCCTCATCAATGGGGGTATCTCCTTCTATGTCAACTCCAACTGAATAACAGAGGTGACAAATGAGATGAGGGAAGGCTAGCCTTGCCAAGGTGGAAGGCTTGTCCGCCACTTTATAGAGTTCTTGGGCTATAACTTCATGAACTTCCACTTCTTCTCCAATCATGATGCTATGAATCATGATGGCTCGGTCTAGAGTAACTTCGGACCAGTTGCTAGTGGGGATGATTGAGCGTTGAATGAACTCTAACCATCCTCTAGCCATGGGCTTGAGGTCATGCCTTCTTAATTGAACTGGCTTGCCTCTTGAATCTATCTTCCATTGTGCGCCCTCTTCACATATAACTGTGAGGACTTGGTCCAACCTTTGATCAAAGTTGACCCTTCTTGTGTAAGGATGTTCATCTCCTTGCATCATAGGCAAGTTGAACGCCACCCTCACACTTTCCGGACTAAAATCTAAGTATTTCCCCCGAACCATAGTAAGATAATTCTTTGGATCCGGGTTCACACTTTGATCATGGTTCTTGGTGATCCATGCATTGGCATAGAACTCTTGAACCATCAAGATTCCGACTTGTTGAATGGGGTTGGTAAGTACTTCCCAACCTCTTCTTCGGATCTCATGGCGGATTTCCGGATATTCACCCTTTTTGAGTGAAAAGGGGACCTCGGGGATCACCTTCTTCAAGGCCACAACTTCATAGAAGTGGTCTTGATGCACCCTTGAGATGAATCTATCCATCTCCCATGACTCGGATGTGGAAGCTTTTGCCTTCCCTTTCCTCTTTCTAGAGGTTTCTCCGGACTTGGATGCCATAATGGTTATGGAAAAACAAAAAAGCAACGCTTTTACCACACCAAACTTAAAATGGTTGCTCGTCCTCGAGCAAAAGAAGAAAGAAGAGAGTAGAAGAAGAAGAAATGAAGAAGAGGGAGATGGTGTTGTATAGGGTGTGTGAAAATGAAGAAGTGAAGAAGGGTATTTATAGGAGAGAGGGGAGATGAGGTTCGGCTATTATGGGTGGGTTTGGGAGGGAAAGTGGTTTGAATTTGAAGGGTGAGGTTGGTGGGGTTTTATGAAGGATGGATGTGAGTGGTGAAGAGAAAGATGGGATTTGATAGGGGAAGGGTTTTTGGGGAAGAGGTGTTGAGGTGATTGGTGAATGGGGGAAGAAGAGAGAGAGTGGTGGTGGGGTCCTGTGGGGTCCACAGATCCTGTGGTGTCAAGGAAAAGTCATCCCTGCACCAAATGGCATCAAAATTCACGTTTTGAGCCATTTCTGGCGTTAAACGCCGGGCTGGTGCCCATTCCTGGCGTTTAACGCCAGGTTCTAGCCCTTTTCTGGCGTTTAACGCCAGTCTGGTGCCCCTTTCTGGCATTAAACGCCCAGAATGGTACCAGACTGGGCGTTAAACGCCCAACTGCTACCCTCACTAGCGTTTAAACGCCAGTGAGTTCTTCCTCCAGGGTGTTCTGTTTTTCTTCCTGTTTTTCATTCTGTTTTTGCTTTTTCAATTAATTTTGTGACTTCTCATGATCATCAACCTACAAAATAACAAAAAATAACAAAAAAAAATATATAAAATATAACATTGCGTTGCCTCCCAACAAGCGCTTCTTTAATGTCAGTAGCTTGACAGAGGGCTCTCAATGAGCCTCACAGATACTCAGAGCAATGTTGGAACCTCCCAACACCAAACTTAGAGTTTGAATGTGGGGATTCAACACCAAACTTAGAGTTTGGTTGTGGCCTCCCAACACCAAACTTAGAGTTTGACTGTGGGGGCTCTGTTTGTCTCTGATTTGAGAGAAGCTCTTCATGCTTCCTCTCCATGGTGACAGAGGGATATCCTTGAGCCTTAAACACAAAGGATTCTTCATTCACTTGAATGATCATTTCACCTCTATCAACATCAATCACAGCTTTCGCTGTGGCTAGGAAAGGTCTGCCAAGGATGATGGTTTCATCCATGCATTTCCCAATCTCTAGGACTATGAAATCAGTAGGGATGTAGTGGTCCTCAATCTTAACCAAAACATTCTCTACAAGTCCATAAGCTTGTTTTCTTGAGTTGTCTGCCATCTCTAGTGAGATTTTTGCAGCTTGTACCTCAAAGATCCCTAGCTTCTCTATTACAGAGAGAGGCATGAGGTTTACACTTGATCCTAAGTCACACATGGCCTTCTTGAAGGTCATGGTGCCTATGGTACAAGGTATGGAAAACTTTCCAGGGTCTTGTCTCTTTTGAGGCAATTTCTGCCTAGACAAGTCATCCAGTTCTTTGGTGAGCAACGGAGGTTCATCCTCCCAAGTCTCATTTCCGAATAACTTGTCATTTAACTTCATGATTGCTCCAAGGTATTTAGCAACTTGCTCTTCAGTGACATACTCATCCTCTTCAGAGGAAGAATACTCATCAGAGCTCATGAAAGGCAGAAGTAAGTCTAATGGAATCTCTATGGTTTTATTTTGAGCCTTAGATTCCCATGGTTCCTCATTGGGGAACTCAGTGGGGGTTAGTGCACGCCCATTGAGGCTTTCCTCAGTGGCGTCCACTTCCTTTCTTTCCTCTCCAAATTCGGCCATGTTTATGGCTTTGCACTCTCCTTTTGGATTTTCTTCTGTATTACTTGGGAGAGTACTAGGAGGGAGTTCAGTAATTTTCTTGCTCAGCTGTCCCACTTGTGCCTCCAAATTCCTAATGGAAGACCTTGTTTCATTCATGAAACTTTGAGTGGTTTTGATTAGATCAGAGACCATTGTTGCTAAGTCAGAGGTATTCTGCTTAGAACTCTCTGTCTGTTGCTGAGAAGATGATGGAAAAGGCTTGCTATTGCTAAACCTATTTCTTCCACCATTATTGTTGTTGAAACCTTGTTGAGGTCTCTCTTGATTCTTCCATGAGAAATTTGGGTGATTTCTCCATGAAGAATTGTAGGTGTTTCCATAGGGTTCTCCTAGGTAATTCACCTCTTCCATTGAAGGGTTCTCAGGATCATAAGCTTCTTCCTCAGGTGAAGCATCCTTAGTACTGCCAGGTGCATTTTGCATTCCAGACAGACTTTGAGAAATTAAATTGACTTGTTGAGTCAATATTTTATTTTGAGCCAAAATGGCGTTCAGAGTGTCAATCTCAAGAACTCCTTTCTTCTGACTAGTCCCATTGTTCACAGGATTCCTTTCAGAAGTGTACATGAATTGGTTATTTGCAACCATTTCAATTAGCTCTTGAGCCTCTGTAGGCGTCTTCTTCAGATGAAGAGATCCTCCAGCAGAGCTATCCAAAGACATCTTGGATAGTTCAGAGAGACCATCATAGAAGATACCTATGATGCTCCATTCAGAAAGCATGTCTGAGGGACATCTTCTGATTAATTGTTTGTATCTTTTCCAAGCTTCATAGAGGGATTCTCCATCCTTCTGTCTGAAGGTTTGGACTTCCACTCTAAGCTTACTCCATCTTTGTGGTGGAAAGAACTTTGCCAAGAAGGCATTGACTAGCTTTTTCCAAGAGTCCAGGCTTTCTTTAGGTTGAGAGTCCAACCATATTCTAGCTCTGTCTCTTACAGCAAAAGGGAATAGCATCAGTCTATAGACCTCAGGGTCTACCCCATTAGTCTTGACTGTGTCACAGATTTGCAAGAATTCAGCTAAGAACTAATGAGGATCTTCCATTGGAAGTCCATGGAACTTGCAATTCTGTTGCATTAGAGAAACTAATTGAGGTTTAAGCTCAAAGTTGTTTGCTCCAATGGCAGGGATAGAGATGCTTCTCCCATAGAAGTCGGGAGTAGGTGCAGTAAAGTCACCCAGCACCTTCCTTGCATTGTTGGCATTGTTGTTGTTTTCGGCTGCCATGTGTTCTTCTTCTTTGAAGAATTCGGTCAGGTCCTCTAAAGAGAGTTGTGCTTTGGCTTCTCTTAGCTTCCGCTTCAAGGTTCTCTCAGGTTCAGGGTCAGCTTCAACAAGAATGCCTTTGTCTCTGCTCCTGCTCATATGAAAGAGAAGAGAAAGAGAAAATGTGGAATCCTCTATGTCACAGTATAGAGATTCCTTGAAGTGTCAGAGGAAAAAGAAAAATAGAAAGAAGAAGGAGAAGAAGAATTCGAACTTTAATTAGGTAAGGTTCGAATTGTGCATTGAGAAGGAGTGGTACTCCATAAATAGAAGGATGTGAGAAGGAGGGGAGTAATTTTCGAAAATTAATTAGAAGATTTTGAAAACATTTTTGCAAAACACTTAATTGATTTTTGAAAATAAGAGTGGAAAAGAAATCAAGTGATTTTTTTGAAAAAGATTTGAAATTAGAAGTTAAAAGGATTTGATTGAAAACTTAATTTGAAAAAGATGTGATTAAAAAGATGTGATTGAGAAGATATGATTTGAAAACAATTTTAAAAGATATGATTTGAAAACAATTTTAAAAGATATGATTTTGAAAATCAATGACTTGTCTAACAAGAAAAGATATGATTCAAACATTAAACCTTCCTCAACAGAAAAGGTAACATATTTGAGATGTTCAATCAAATCATTAATTGTTAGTAAGTATCTTTGAAAAAGGAAAGGAATTGATTTTGAAAACATTTGATTGAAAAGATATGATTTGAAAAAGATTTGATTTTGAAAAGCTTAGAAAACTTGAAAAAAAAAATTGATTTGAAAACAAAATCTTCCCCCTAGCACCATCCTGGCGTTAAACGCCCAGAATGGTATACATTCTGGCGTTTAACGCCCAAAATGCTACCTCTTTGGGCGTTAAACGCCCAACCAGGTACCCTGGCTGGCGTTTAAACGCCAGTCTGTCTTCTTCACTGGGCATTTTTGAATGCTCAGCTTTTTCTGTGTAATTCCTCTGCAGTATGTTCTGAATCTTCAATTCTTGGTATCATTGACTTGAAAAGACACAAATTAAAAATATTTTTGGATTTTTTTAATAATCAAAATGCAACAAGAATGAAATAACAATGCATGCAAGACACCAAACTTAGCAGTTTGTATACTACTGACACTATATAAAACACAAAAACACTCAAGCCAAAAGAATTCAAAAATCAAAACAAAGAAATACATGCATGGATTCGAAAAATATAACAAAAACATGCATTTGACACCAAACTTAAGATGAGACTCTAGACTCAAACAAGAAATATTTTTTTGGATTTTATGATTTTAAAATTTTTTTGTGTTTTTCGAAGATTAAGTGGAAAAAGATATCAAAATTCTTAATGAGAATTCCAGGAATCAGTGCAATGCTAGTCTAAGACTCTGGTCCAGGAATTAGACATGGCTTCACAGCCAGCCAAGCTTTCAAAGAAAGCTTCGGTCCAAAACACTAGACATGGCCAAAGGCCAGCCAAGCCTTAGCAGATCACTGCTCCAAAAGCAAGATTGATAAAAATCATCAAGCTCTTGTGATGATAAGTTGAAACCTCGGTCCAATGAAATTAGACATGGCTTCTCAGCCAGCCAGATTTCAACAAATCATCATGAAACTCTAGGATTCACCTTCAAGAATTTCGAAAAAAATAAATGCCTAATCTAAGCAACAAGATGAACCGTCAGTTGTCCATACACAAGAACAATCCCCGGCAACGGCGCCAAGAACTTGGTGCACGAAATTGTGATCAATACTTTTCCAAACATAAACAATCCCTAGTAAGGGCTCCA
This sequence comes from Arachis stenosperma, assembly GCF_014773155.1. Taxonomy (NCBI): domain Eukaryota; kingdom Viridiplantae; phylum Streptophyta; class Magnoliopsida; order Fabales; family Fabaceae; genus Arachis; species Arachis stenosperma. Next base: position 62,631,583 of record NC_080382.1, on the reverse strand, counting down.
AAGACTTGGTGCTCAATACCATGGCATAAACACAACTTCGCACAACTAACCAGCAAGTGCACTGGGTCGTCCATGTAATAAACCTTACGCGAGTAAGGGTCGATCCCACGGAGATTGGTGGTATGAAGCAAGCTATGGTCATCTTGTAAATCTCAGTCAGGCAGACTCAAATGGGTATAGTGATAAACGAATAAAGCATGAAGATAAAGATAGAGATACTTATGTAATTCATTGGTGCAAGAGCTTCAGACAAGCGTATGAAGATGCCTTCCCTTCCGTCTCTCTGCTTTCCTACTTTCTTCATCCAATCCTTCTTACTCCTTTCCATGGCAAGCTCGTGTAGGGTTTCACTGTTGTCAGCAGCTACCTCCCATCCTCTCAGTGAAAATACGTCCCTGATGCTCTGTCACAGCATAGGCTAATCATCTGTCGGTTCTCGTTCAGGCCGGAATAGAATCCATTGATTCTTTTGGGTCTGTCACTAACGCCCTAGCCTGCTAGGAGTTTGAAGCACGTCACAGTCATTCAATCATTGAATCCTACTCAGAATACCACAGACAAGGTTAGACCTTCCGGATTCTCTTGAATGCCGCCATCAGTTCTTGCCTATACCACGAAGACTCTGATCTCACGGAATGGCTGGCTCGTTTGTCAGGCGAGCACTCGGTTGTCAGGCGATCAACCATGCATCGTGTATCAGTAATCCAAGAGATATTCACTAAGCCTCTTATGCTTGTAGAACAAGAATGGTTGTCAGTCACCTTGTTCATAGGTGAGAATGATGATGAGTGTCACGGATCATCACATTCATCAAATTGAAGAACAAGTGATATCTTGGACAAAGAACAAGTGGAATTGAATAGAAGAACAATAGTAATTGCATTAATACTCGAGGTACAGCAGAGCTCCACACCTTAATCTATGGTGTGTAGAAACTCCACCGTTGAAAATACATAAGAACAAGGTCTAGGCATGGCCGAATGGCCAGCCCCCCCCCCCCCCCCCAAATGATCTAAGAACTAGATGTCCAGAGATATATCAAATACAATAGTAAAAGGTCCTATATATAGAGAACTAGTAGCCTAGGGTGTACAAAGATGAGTAAATGACATAAAAATCCGCTTCCGGGCCCACTTGGTGTGTGCTTGGGCTGAGCAATGAAGAAATTTCGTGTAGAGACTCTTCTTGGAGTTAAACGCCAGCTTTAGTGCCAGTTTGGGCGTTTAACTCCCAATTAGGTGCCAGTTCCGGCGTTTAACGCTGAAATTTCTTGAGGTGACTTTGAACGCCGGTTTGGGCCATCAAATCTTGGGCAAAGTATGGACTATCATATATTTCGGGAAAGCCCAGGATGTCTACTTTCCAACGCCGTTGAGAGCGCGCTAATTGGGCTTCTGTAGCTCCAGAAAATCCACTTCGAGTGCAGGGAGGTCAGAATCCAACAGCATCTGCAGTCCTTTTGAGTCTCTGGATCAGATTTTTGCTCAGATACCTCAATTTCAGCCAGAAAATACCTGAAATCACAGAAAAACACACAAACTCATAGTAAAGTCCAGAAAAGTGAATTTTAATTAAAAACTAATAAAAATATAATAAAAACTAACTAAAAGATTCTAAAAACATACTAAAAACAATGCCAAAAAGCATACAAATTATCCGCTCATCACTCTTCTACGATTTTGTTCTTAGTGAGAGATCCTCCACTTGAGGCATCAATGAGGAGCTTGTCTTGAGGGACTAACCCTTGGCAAAAATAGCTTATGAGCACCAACTCATCAATGCGGTGGTGAGTACAAGATTCCAACAACTTCTTGAACCTTTCCCAATATTCATAAAGGGTTTCTCCATTCCTTTCCATGACGCAAGATATTTCTTTTCTTAAACGATCCGTCTTTTGAGGTGGGAAAAACTTCTCAAGAAATTCCTTCTACAACAAATCCCAATTAGTAATCACCTCCTCAATTTGGGTGTAAAACCATTCTTTCTCCTTCCCCTCCAAAGAGAAAGGGAAAGCAAAGACCGTGACGGCTATCTCATTCAAGCCATGCCTTCTTGTAGTAGAGCACACAACTTGAAAATCTTTCAAATGCTTGAGGGGATCTTCTCCCGGCAACCCATGATATTTTGAAAGCAAGTTGATCATACCCGTTTTGAGCTCAAAATTGCAATCTAGATCGGGGTACTGAACTTATACCAGTTGTAAAGTGATGTATGGGGCTCCGGCCTCCTTTTGAGTAATTCCCCAAGGTGGTACTGCCATATTATTGTCGCCTAATTCACTCACAGAAATTTCAGCACTTCCAACAAAAGAATACAGGGTTCTTTCGTTTAGTGAAGAATTAGAATCATGGTTAGAAGGTGATGGTGAATCGGGTTGCTCTTCAAGAGAATCCGATCCACTATGCGCAAATTCTAATCGACGCCGAGCATGCCTAAAATGTGTTAAATTCCTTCTATTTCAAGGTCAAGAGAGGCCAAGCTCGAGTCTAGAAGCGACCGTGTCATTCAACTGAGGAATCAATGAAATCATGTAATTACCAAAAGCAATATAAGAATAAGAAAATAAACGAAAACGATCTAATAGTGAATAACTACTAATACTATTTAGATAAGGGTGTTAGCTACCAATTAGTGTCAAGTAAAAAATAAAAGTCAAATATTCACACTATTCACATATTCAGAACAACCGAAATTATAGCACTCATTGCACTAGAGTCCCCGGCAAAGGCGCCAAAAACTTGATGGGTGCCGGATTGTCGATTAGAAGAACTCTTTCTCCAAAAAGGGAGGACAGATGAAATTTAGCGTTGAATGTATAGTCTCAACTGACAAGGCGACTCACAACCAAAGTTTAGATTAGATGTTTTTCAATTTTAAAATCCAATTTAAAATGGGAGTAGAATCCCGGGTCGTCTTCCCAAGGACACTAGTGACCATAAGTGCACAATTTTGGTTGTGATAGGCAAGGGGGGGTTTTAATAAAGAAATGAAGAATTAAGGGAATAAAATAACAATCAAAATTGCAATTAATAAACTCATAAAGGAATTAAAGAACTATCTATGTAATATAAACAAGTAAGATTCAAAAGTGATTGATGTATGTATGTGTGATTCAAAGCATCAATTGAATATTGGCTTGGGATGAGATAGGGATTCCTTTCCTTGTTGTCACCACAAGTATGACAATTAAGATGGATTAATCTCACTTAGTTAACTCTTAACATCGAAGAGCATGTCAAGTGAGCATAGTTGTTCTTAATCCACAAATCCTAACTCACTTGCTAATTGCCTTAGAAAAAAGTTAGTGTTAGTGGAAATAAGAACAATTAACAATCCAAGAATTTCTGCTAAATCTTGGACATTACAACTCTGGTAACCCATATGCTCATTTTTCCCAAGCCAACAGGTGAAAATTTACCTCATAATCAAAATTGACATTTCCACAAACACTTGGTGGGCATAATCAGAAAACATGACAAAATTGGAAAAATACTTGAATATATGAGCAACAAAAGATCAAAATCAACGATACTAACTCAACCAAGCATATAAGAATCATCAATCATCAAACTCCTCAACAAGAAATCAAAATTACAAAAAGTATATATATTAACAATATTTCTTTAAGTACAAGAAAGAGTATCAAAATTGTAGCAATAAAAGGAAGCAATTAAGAAATACTTACAATGGAGGCAAGCAAAAATCCAAAATAAAAAATGGAAACAGCATTTGGAATATAAAACCTAATGAAAACCCTAATAAAGTTGAGAGAAAACTTAGAGAGAAACTAAAACCTAAAGCCTCCTAAAACTATCTAATACTACTACTAATGATATGGTATCTTTTCTCAAGTGTTGCCCCCTTCCATATGAGCTCTAGACCATCAGATTTGGGCCTCCAAAACCTCTCAAAAGTGAGCCACGTGACTTTTTAATGAAGTCACGCACTGTTACCTGTGCTATTTAAAGGAATAAATGTAGGTTTACATGATGAAATCCACTCAATCCCAACCAAAAATTACTACCAAATACGGATTCATCAGGTAGTAGGGATGAGGGCATTCCAAATGTTCTTGGCAAAGAAACAATCACGTAAAACATGCTTCACATACAGATTTTTCATGCTGAGTTCAGCGATGGCAAGACAAATCTTGAGATAGGTAGCGCCTTTTTCGTTTGGCATTTGTAACAACTCTAATTTTTGCACTAACGCGAGTTTTTCTTAAAATAATATTTTAAAATGATTAGTTTTATTTTGACGAATCGACTTCGAACCCTGAAATAAAATAAATGATAATATAATTTAATTATTATATTTTTTATTTATTTTACTTGTCCTAATTATAATGTAGCCTAGATAATAATAATAATAATAATAATAATAATAATAATAATATTATTATTATTATTATTATTATTATTATCAAATTTAATTTTTTTCGATATAAGTAATTATCGGTATTTTTTGATAAATATAAAGTTGCTAAAATTTTATCAAATATCTTTTAATTTCTAAATTACTAATATCAATTACATTAGTAACTCATATACATCCAACCTTTTATATATATATAATTATATTAGCATTATTATTGTTATTATCATTCTTATTATTATTATTACTATTAATATCAATATTACGTTATTATCATTACTAGTGTTATTACTATTATTATTACTAGTGTTATCATCATTATTATTATTATTATCCTTACTACCGTTATTCATTGACCTGTTTTCCTAAGGAACAAAGAAATATATATATATATATATATGTGTGTGTGTGTGTCATTTGGAAGAAAAGAAACGTGGGTCATATTAAAGCAAGTCACATAATCATTTTCATTTACATTACTCATCTCATATAGCTTGAGTTGATTGCATGCTCGATGAGGAAGAGAGAAAGAGTGACAGAGTGAGAACCGTAACCCCCACCGAATTTTCGGCTTTGATTTCTTGCGATTCGTAATTCCAATAAAAAAATCTAATCCGATAAAAGTGTTCGTATCCTCCTTCTTTACGTGTTGCTGTCACTTTTGATTGGTGGAAGTTGACGGTGACGTAACTTCCCTACTCCTTGAGTTCGACCAACTGGAGTTCTAAGAGGCACAGATGATTCAAGATGTTTTCCCTTTCGACAGCTTGGTCAAAAGGCTCTTTCGGAGCTTTGCATATTTTGATTTCGTATAAAGATAGGTTTTGATAAATTTTCACCGGTTAAATCGGTATTTGATAATTGAATTGATGTTGTGATTACTAGTCGATTGAATTTGACTGAATATATATTAAATTTTTGTGATATATTGATATTTGTGATAAGTTTGAGGTTCGGAGGGTTTAAGTGCAGCCAGAAACTGAATTATTTTGATGAATTTTATTTTTGGATTACGATAGGATAATTTGAAAATGTTAAAATTTATCTGGTTTGATTTATTAGAAATGATTTGAAAAGAATGTGGAAAATGATTTGGATGCAACCCTAGAAGGGTGGCAGAGTTCGGGTTTTAGGGGTGTTGCCGTCGAAATTTTGTTATACACCTTAAGGATTTATTTGAAATTTTATTTAGAAAAAAAAGATTGGATTTGAGAAATTGTATTATTTGATTTTTGATTTATTCAAAAAATAGTTATATGCCGGATTTAATTCATTTAAGAAAAGAATATATTCTGATTTAAGAAATTGTATTATTTGATTTTTAATTTATTTAGAAAAGAATTATTTTATAATTTTAAATTATTTAACAAAAGTATTTTGTTTTAAGTTTGATTTAAATATAAAAAGGGTTTATGTTTTGAACTTGACTCAAGGGTTTCATTTGGAGGAGTTTTCGTGAACTTTAAAAGTAATTAAATTTTTATGAATGATGTCATTTTGTGATATCTTGAAAAAAGTTAAAGAATTAGTTTTAAGGATGAAAAGGGGATTAGTTGTGGTTTTAAAAGAAAAAGAGAAGATAAATCGGTACATATGCATATGAAATGATTAAAAGGTCACGAGAAGGTGACGGAAAGTAAATAATTATAATGTGATGTGAAAATGTTAAACCGTGGGCTTTATGTGCGAATTATTGTACGGGGATGCCCGTGTATATGGAATGGTGGTGCACGAAAATTACAATCACACTTTGTAATTCCGCACAACTAATCAGCAAGTGCACTGGGTCGTCCAAGTAATATCTTACGTGAGTAAGGGTCGATCCCACGGAGTTTGCCAACTTGAAGCAAGCTATGGTTATCTTATTATTCTTAGTCAGGATATCAATAGTGGTTCTTAGTTTTAATTACGAAGAGTAAAAGAGCTTGAATTAAATGATACTTGTTATGCAGTAATGGAAAATGGGTTGGAGTTTTGGAGATGCTCTGTCCTTTGAATCTCTGCTTTCCTACTGTCTTCTTTTTCACGCACGCAAGGCTTCTTCCATGGCAAGCTGTATATTGGTGGATCACCGCTGTCAATGGCTACCATTCGTCCTCTCAATGAAAATGGTCCATGCACATGGCTAATCATCTGTCGGTTCTCACTTGTGTTGGAATAGGATACAATGATCCTTTTGCGTCTGTCACTACGCCCAACATTTGTGAGTTTGAAGCTCTTCACAGTTATCCCTTCCCGGATCTTACTCGAAATATCACAGACAAGGTTTAGATTTTCTGAATCTCAGGGATGCTGCCAATTGATTCTAGCTTATACCATGAAGACTCTGATCTCACAGATTTGAATGCTCTATTGTCAGGAGAGGCAGTCAAACTTGTGAACCAGGAACCCAAGAGATATACGTTCAATCTAAGGTAGAATGGAAGTGGTTGTCAGACATGCATTCATATGTTGAGAATGGTGATGAGTGTCATGGATCATCACATTCATCATGTTGAAGTGCAAATGAATATCTTAGAATAGAGACAATCGTGATTGAATAAAAAACAGAAGTAATTGCATTAATTCATCGAGACACAGCAGAGCTCCTCACCCCTAACCATGGGGTTTAGAGACTCATGTCGTCAAAGATACAAATTCAGATGTAAAATGTCATGAGGTACTAAATAAATCTCTAAAAGTAGTTTTTATACTCAACTAGTAACCTAGGTTTACAGAAAATGAGTAAACTAAGATAGATAGTGCAGAAATCCACTTTAGGGGCCCACTTGGTGTGTGCTGGGGCTGAGCATTGAAGCTTTCATGTGCATAGGCTATTCCTGGAGTTAAACGCCAAGTTGTAACCTGTTTCTGGAATTTGACTCTAGCTTGTAACCTGTTTCTGGCGTTTAACGCTAGAATAGGGCAGAAGGCTGGCGTTGAACGCCAGTTTGCGTCGTCTAAACTAAGGCAAAGTATGGACTATTATATATTTCTTGAAAGCCCTGGATGTCTACTTTCCAACGCAATTAAGGGCGCATCATTTAGACTCTTGTAGCTCCAAAAATTCCCTTTCGAGTGTATGGAGGTCAGAATCCAACAATATCTGCAGTCCTTTTTCAGCCTCTGAATCAGATTTTTGCTCAGGTCCCTCAATTTCAGCCAGAAAATACCTAAAATCATAGAAAAACACACAAACTCATAGAAAAGTCCAGAAATGTAACTTTTTGCATAAAAACTAATAAAAATATACTAAAAAGTAGCTAGATCCTACTAAAAACTATATGAAAATACCCCCATAAAGCGTATAAAATATCCGCTCATCACAACACCAAACTTAAACTGTTGCTTGTCCCCAAGCAACTAGATAAACAAATTAGGATAGCAAGAAGATCAAGAGACAATCTCAGAGTTTTACATGAAGCTCAATTCTAATTAGATGAGTGGGACTAGTAGCTTTTTGCTTTTGAACAGTTTTGGCATCTCACTTCACCCTTTGAAGTTTAGAATGATTGGCATCCATAGGAACTCAAAATTCAGATAGTTTTATTGATTCTCCTAGTTTAGTATGTTGATTCTTGAATATAGCTACTTTATGAGTCTTGGTCCTGGCCCTAAGCACTTTGCCTTCCAGTATTACCACCGGATACATAAATGCCATAGACACATAACTAGGTGAACATTTTCAGATTGTGTCTCAGCTTTGCTAAAGTCCCCAATTATAGGTGTCCATAGTTCTTAAGCACACTCTTTGGATTACGACATTAACCACTTAGTCTCAAGCTTTTCACTTGAACCTGCATGCCCCAAGCACATGATTAGGGACAGCTTGATTCATCCGCTTAGGCCAGGATTTTATTCCTTTGGCCCTTCTATCCATTAATTCTCAAAGCCTTGAATTCTTTTTCCCCCTTGCCTTTTGGTTTAAAAGGTTATTGCCTTTTTCTGCTTGCTTTTCTTTTTCTTTTGCGCCAATTATTTATTTTTTTTATATTCACTGCTTTTTCTTGCTTCAAGAATCAATCTTATGATTTTTCAGATTATCAATAACATTTTTCTTTTTCATCATTCTATCAAGAGCCAACAGTTTTAACATTCATAAACAACAAGATAAGAAATATGCACTATTTAAGCATTCTTTCAGAAAACAAAAAGTGTAGCCACCGCATATAAATAATTTGAATTTTTCTTATTAAGAACTCAAAAAAGTTGCCTCCTTATTCTAAAAATATCTGCTATTTCATTCATGTTTAATGATGATGAGAAAAATAAATTATAGCTTACTTGGAGATGATAAAAATAAAAATAAAAATACTAACTACTACTACTCATATGACTCCTAGAATAGATTTCTAATAGCAGAAGTTATCACATAGTTAAGATTAGGATTCAAGGGAGATGGATGCTTCTTCAAATTTGTAGGGTGTCTGGTGCCTCAAGGGAGAGCCTCTGGCGCTTCAGTTCCTGTAGCTCACGCCCTTGCTTTTCTTGTTCTTTAAGTAGCTTACAAATCATACTATTTTGATTTTGTTGTTCTTCCTTAAGTTGATCCATAGTTTCTTGCAGCTTGGTGACAGATGCTTCTAGGCGGGTACAGTAGTCAATCTGAGAGATTGTTGGGAGGAACTCCTGTGCCCTCCTTTTGATGGAATTTTCTTGTACTTGTTGTCACTCCATTGACTTCTTGGTGATTGGATGTTCGACTGGGATGAACTCATCTACTCCCATCTTCACCCCAGCCTCTTTACATAGCAGAGAAATCAAGTTTGGGTAAGCCAATTTGGCTTCCTTGGTGTTCTTATTTGCAATTGTGTAGAGCTCACAAGAAATCATATGATGAATCTCCACTTTATTTCCTTGCATAATACAATGGATCATCACTGCTCTCTTGATAGTGACTTCGGAGCGGTTGCTGGTAGGCAGTATGGAACGCCCAAATAAAATCCAGCCAGCTCCTAGCAACTGGTTTGAGATCCCCTCTCTTGAGTTGGTTTGGAACACCTTTTGTGTTGGTTGTCCACTTGGTTTCAGGGAGGCATATGTCATCTAGAATTTGGTCTAAGTGCTTATCTGATCTCACCATTCTCCTATTAAAGGATTTTGGATCATCTTGTAGTTGAGACAGCTTGAAGACCTCTCTTATTTTGTCAGGGTGGAAGTAAATAATCTTCCCTCTGACCATGGTTCGAAAGGTATAGAAAGCGGTTCCAGTCATTCTCTACCTCTCTGTTTGCCATAGATTTGAGTAAAATTTATGAACCATGTTTCTACCCACCTTCGTCTCAGGAGTAGCTACAATTTCCCAACCTCTGTTTCGAATCTGCTCTTGGATCTCCGGATATTCGTCTTCTTTCAAATCAAATTTAACTTTCGGGATCACTGACCTTAGACCCATTATTTTGTGCTAATGGTCCGAATGTTCCTTGGTTAAGAACCTCTCTTGATTCCAAAGTGATTTTGGATTATTCTCTTTCTTGCCTCTTGAAGTGGTTTGTTTTTCCTTAGGGGCCATGATCTTAGTGAGTCTTAGCTCAGTGATCACGCAAAATACACCAAACTTAGAGGTTTGCTTGTCCTCAAGCAAAAAAAATGAAAGGAGAGGAGAAGGAGGAAAGCCAAATTCGAATTATGGAAGAGAGGGGGTGGCCGAATGTTAATTTAAAAGGAAGGAGTGGGTTCGAAAATTTTTTTGAAAAAGATATGATAGAAGATATGATTTGTAAAAGATAAGTATGAAATGCAAAAGATGTAATTTTAAAATTGAAAAGATATGAGATAATTTTGAAAAAGATAAAACTAAATTGGAAAAGATAGTATGATGAGTTGAAAAAGATTTGAAAAGATATTAAAAAGATAGATGGGTTTTGCAAAAGATTTGAAAAGAAATCAAAAAGATATATGAGTTTTGAAAAAAAGATTTGAAAAGAAGAAAAGATTTTTAGGATTAAGAGTTATTTTTGAAATTGAAATTGAAAGATGAGGATTTGTAATATGTTTATGTAAGAAAATATGGATGAAAATATAAAAAAATTGAGTTGGAAAACAAAACTACCTCCCCTTCACGTTCATGGCATTAAACGCCCAACTGTAGCTTGTTTTGGGCGTTTAATGCCCAGTTGTTGCTTGTTTTGGGCGTAAACGCCCAGCCAGGTACCCTGGCTGGCATTAAACGCCAGAAAGCCTTTGTCACTGGGCATTTTCTAAATGCCCAGGATGCTGTAAGTCTGGCGTTAAACGCCCAGAATGGTACTCATTTTGACGTTTAACGGCCAGAAAGGTATTCTTACTAGCGTTAAACGCCCAGAATGATGCCCATTTTGGCGTTTAATGCCCAAAAGTGCCTCTTACTGGCGTTTTCGTGCCAGTGAGCTTCTTTTCTCTACTCTCTGCTCTGAACCCTTCTGTAACTCTGTGAACTCCTGTAAATGAGAATTTAATTCTGATGATAATTTATTAAACTCCACTAATTATTATTTAAATGACAAATAAACTACAGTAATGACTGGGTTACCTCCCAGCAAGTGCTTCTTTATTGTCTTTAGCTGGACCTTACTAATGTGTGGAACACGATCCAACACAAAACTCACCGGCAAGTGTACCGGGTCGCATCAAGTAATAAAACTCACGGGAGTGAGGTCGATCCCACAGGGATTGAAGGATTAAGCAATTTTAGTTTAGTGGTTGATTTAGTCAAGCGAATCAAGTATTGGTTGAGTGATTTTCTATCCAACTATAAGTAAATAGCAGAAAATGTAAAGGGAGAGGGATGAATTGCAGAAGTTAAAGAGAACTGAAAGTAAAGGTGCTGAATCTTAAAGAACAAGAAATTAAATGACTGAAACTTAAAGTGCAAGAAATGTAAATTGCAGTAACTTAAAGTGCAAGAAATATAAATTGCTTGAATGGAAAAGGGGATTTGAGGACTGGGAATTCAGAATTTAAGCAAGGGAAATTAAATTGCAACAATTATCACAGCAAGAGATGATTTGAATTCAATTAGATCTCAAACAGGAATGGAAATTTAATTGCAGCAGGGGTTCAACAGAAGAGCCAAAAGGAAAAGTGGATCTCAGGTCTCCAGAGACTAGATAGCAAAGTCTAGATCTCAATTGCCTTCCCAGATCCAAGTTCACAAAGCAATTAAAGAGAAATTGAATATTAAAGCAGTAAGGAAATGGAATTTAGCTCAATTATGCAGTAGGAAAATCCAAGAGATCTTAAATGGAGAATGAGACAGAAGTTCCTCAATTCTTCACACTCAAGACTCAAACAAGAAAAGTAAAAAGTGCTCAAGCAAGAACAAGGAAGAAGAGAGATCAATTCTCCTTCCCAATTCTCTCATATCTCAGTTCAAAGCTCTCAAAGAAAATGAAGTTTCAAAAGGAAAAAATTCAAAAATCAAAAGAAGGTCCTAATTACATCAAAATATCTCCTATTTATACACTTTCTATTCTTGGATTTTGGAATTTGGATGGGCTTTTGATTTGGTGAAGAAATGAATTAAATTGGATTTTTAATCCAATTTTCAGCTCATGAGAAATTAGCTTCCAGGAGGCTGCCCTGCCCTTGTGGAGGGCAGAGCAGGAAAATTGTGTGATGAAGCCTCGTGCGTGCTTGTGCTGCGTGTGTAGCATCAGGATGCTGCCCTGCCCTTGTGGAGGGCAGGGCAGTGTTGCCATGGTGCGCCTTGCCTTGCTGCCCGTGCCAATTTGTGCGCTGGCCATGCACCAAGAAATGCTGCCTTGCCCTTGTGGATGGCAGGGCAATGTTGCCAATGGGTGAGGTCCCAAGTTCGAAACTTGGTGGAGGCACACGCTGCCCCTTTTTCCTTGGTTTTCTTGGCACCAAAGTAACGCCTAGTTCCTTGCTTCCTCATGGTGCTGTGTTCGATTCTTGGAGATTGAAAACAAGCCAATTTTTGCTTGTTTTCCTTGTATTTGAGCGCTACTCCTTTCCTCCTTGTTCTTGGGTTCGAAACCCATGGGAAACACTAGGAGGCAATTTCCTTTGAATTATTTTTCATGAAAGCCTGATATTGCTCTTGAGGAGGGCAGGGCAGAATTTTTGCTTCCTTTGGTCCTTGGCATAGAATTGTGCTCCGCTCTTATTGTGGGCAGGGTAGTGATATTTTTGAGGCTTGGTTCATTATGCTGCTCTCCTGGAGGGCAGTGTGCCCTTGTGGAGGGCAGTGTTTGCTTCCTCCTTCTATGTTGCACCACACTTCTCCCATGGTCACACTTCTTAAGCCACGTTTTTCTTCTTTTCTTCCTTTCTTCACCTACAAGAAACCAAAACAACCAATCAAAGTATCTCCAAATTCATAAGGTTTATAAATCATTAAAAATCAATTAATTTTAGCTCAAACCTCATGATTTAGCATCAATTAAATGGTGGTTGTTTGATTTAAAGAAGTCATGCATTTTCATTCCAAATTACTTACTTAGTATGCAAGAAAGTGCATAAAGACTAATGAAACAAGTGAAATTAGCTTGAAAAATGGGTATACTCATCACATACTGAGCCTTAATCTAGTCTCAGTTCTGAGCATTCTTGCTCAAAATTGCTTTCAAGATAATGTTTGACTCTCTGTCCATTAACAATGAACTTTTTGTCAGAATTAATATCCTGAAGCTCTACATATCCATATGGTGACACACCTATAATCACATATGGTCCTCTCCACTGGGATTTTAGTTTCCCAGGGAATAGCCTGAGCCTAGAGTTAAATAGAAGAACCTTTTGTCCTAGCTCAAAGACTCTGGATGATAGGTTCTTATCATGCCATCTTTTTGCTTTCTCCTTGTAAATTTTGGCATTTTTAAAAGCATTGAGTCTGAATTTCTCAAGCTCATTCAGCTGGAGCAATCTTTTCTCTCCAGCTAATTTGGCATCAAGGTTTAGGAATCTAGTTGCCCAGTAGGCTTTATGCTCCAGTTCTACGGGCAGGTGACAGGCCTTCCCATACACAAGCTGGTATGGAGAGGTTCCTATAGGAGTCTTGAATGCTGTTCTGTATGCCTATAGAGCATCATCCAAGCTCTTTTCCCAATCTTTTCTACGGGCAATTACAGTCCGTTCCAGGATTCTTTTTACTTCTCTATTAGAGACTTTAGCTTGCCCATTGGTCTGTGGATGATATGGAGTTACCACCTTGTTGCTAATTCTATATCAGACCATGGCAGTATAAAGTTGTTTATTATAGAAATGAGTGCCTCCATCACTGATTTGTGCTCTAGGGACACCAAATCTGCTAAAGATATGTTTCTGGAGGAACTTCAGTACTATCTTAGTATCATTAGTGGGTGATGCAATTGTCTCCACCCATTTAGATACATAGTCTACTGCCACCAGAATGTAAGTGTTTGAGTATGATGGTGGGAAAGGCCCATGAAGTCAATACCCCATACATCAAATAACTCAATATCTAAGATCCCTTGTTGAGGCATAGCGTAACCATGAGGCAGATTACCATCTCTCTGGCAACTGTCATAGTTACGTACAAACTCTCGGGATTCTATATAGAGTGTAGGCCAGTAGAAACCACATTGGAGGACTTTGGTGGCTGTTCGCTCACCTCCGAAATGTCCTTCATATTGTGATCCATGGTATTGCCATAGGATCTTCTGTGCCTCTTCTCTAGGCACGCACCTATGGATTATTCTGTCTGCGCATCTCTTAAAGAGATATGGTTCATCCCACAAGTAGTACTTCGCATCAGAAAGTAATTTTTTCTTTTGCTGCCTGCTGTACTCCTTGGAAATGAATCTTGTAGCTTTATAGTTTGCAATGTCTGCAAACCATGGCACTTCCTGAATGGCAAAGAGTTGCTCATCCGGAAAGGTTTCAGAGATCTCAGTAAGGGGGAAAGTCATTGATAAACCCCGATTTTGTGGTTTACCTTGTGCTTATTTTGGGGGTTTATCATCTTTTCTCACATTTATTTAATGAAATAGCATGGTTTTGCAATTCTCCCTTGATTTGTGCTTAAATGTGAAAACATGGTTTTAGGCCCTAAAATAGCTAAATTTAATTCACTTTAATTCCATTTGATGCCTTGATATGTTTGTTGAGTGATTTCAGGTTTATAAGGCAAGTATTGGATGGAAGAAGTGAGGAGAAAAGCATGCAAAGTGGGAGAACTCATGAAGAAATGAAGGAACCGTAAAGCTGTCAAGCCTGACCTCTTCGCACTCAAACGACCATAACTTGAGCTACAGAGGTTCAAATGAGGCAGTTCTAGTTGCGTTGGAAAGATAACATCCGGGGCTTCAAAATGTTATAAATTTTGCCATATGTTGCTTCGCGTATAGGGGTGCGCACGCGCAATGTGCGCGGATGCGCCGATTGAGCACGTGACCCACTAAAGAGCAACTCGTGGCCTGCGATTTCTAGCTCATTTTGGGCCCAATCCAACTCATTTCTGATGCTATTGAACCCAAGGATTGGAGGGGGAATGAACTAAGTAGTCATAGTTTAATTGAGAACTTCATTGCGATTGCTTGTGAGACGACCCGGAGTCTAAATACTTCGGTTAATTTTCATTGGGGTTTGTACATGTGACAACCCAATATTTTTTATGTGAGAATTGTTTGTTGGTTTGGAGCTATGCTTACAACAAAGTTCTTATTTCTATGAGAGGAATTCTAGACCACCGAGCAAAGTTCATTCATTAAAATGGCGCCGTTGCCGGGGAATTGCAATGGTGTTACATTATTGGCTATTGTGAATATGTGAATATGTTTGTCTTTTGCTTGTTTGTTGGTTTTTGTTAGGTTTAGGACTTTACTTCTCATTTTTGTTAATTTTTGTTTTTCTTTGCTATTATGAATTCTCACCACTTTGGCTATGAGTTTGGTTCAAATTATGTTGTAGGAAATGGGAGCTACCATGACAATATGCATCAAGGATTTGGGTATAACCAAAGATGGGAGGAGCCCCAAAGGATTGATCACCCTTCTTGGCAACAACAACCTCCGGTTTCTTATGGGTATAACTCTCATCCTAATGCATATCAATCTAATAGATGTGGTGACCCTTATTGTGATTGTCAACAACCACCACCACATGCCTATGAACCACCCCCTCAACATGATTTTGAACCACCTTACTCACAAGCCCCTTTTCACCAAACACCTCCATATGACCCCAACCCATATTCACCATACCAACCACCTTGTGAACCATATGAACCATATGAAGAACCACCACAATTCAACCCCCAATACCCTCAAGAACCACCACCTCCATACTATTACCAAGATGAACCACCTCCAATGTATGAGAACTCTCAACCACAAGATGAATCACCTCCCATATTTGAAAAAATCATGGCTCAGTTTGCTAACATTACCGCTATCTTGGACTCATGGGACTCATGCAACAAGCAAAGCATCTCCATAGATGAATGTGTGAAATCAACAGAAGAAAGGAGCATGAAGGAGATTTTAGAATCTCAACATGAGGACAAGGAGATGGGGTATGTCTTGCAACAAGTGGAGAGTGAAAAAATTGTTAATGAAGAAGAAGTGGTTGAAGACTTAGGAGATGCGGAACCTCCATGGGAAGCTAAAATCATAGAAAATTCCTCCAAGAAGATTGAATTTAATGTTGAGGAGGAAAGTGCACAACCTCCAAAATAATTATTGAATGAAGACTTGGAAGGAATGGAGCAAGAGTTGAGTTCCCTTGGTGATGAAGACTATGCATCCAACCTTCTTTGTGGTGAATCATTTGAATTTAAAGAACCTTCTCCTAATGAGATGGAAAGCAATGTGGAGGTAGATTTCTCTCAACCTCCCATTTATGATTCGGGTGATGGAAAAGAGTTGGATGAAAATGATGAACAAAGGATTGAAATTAAAGAATTTTATGAAGAGGTGGAGATTGACAAGGAAGAACACAAGGGAGTAGAGCTTACAAGGACATTGGAAATACCTCTCCCCAAGCCACCACCATCCATTCTTTCATTCAAGTGGGTAAATCCCTTATACTTAAGCTTTATTATTCCCCTTGAATATGGTTTGATTGAAACGGATGGTCAACTTAGACATATTTGTGGCTTTAAGAGCAAAAGGGAGATGGTTAGTGGTTGGAAAAATCATTCTAGGTTCACTATGGCTACATGTTCAAAGCTCAATTGCAAGGGTTGGTGTAGAACTAGAATGCTTGGGTCTAGAAAGATGTTTGGTCACTTAAATGAGAATTCCAAGATTATGGCACCCAAATGGAACAACGATGATCAACTTAAAGATGGGTGTCGAAACAAGGTATGGGATCTGGGAATACATGAGGATCACCTTTGGGAGCCTATGGCTTGTGAAGAACTCCATCAAAACTTGGAGCTATTAAATTTGAAGAATGGAGCTTATTGGAGATTCAAGCATTGGTGGATGTTTAAGGATAGCTTTAAGCACAAGCCACCTTGACAAGGAGTCTCCCAAATGTCCAACTTAAGGACTTAAACTAAAAGTGCTAGGTGGGAGATACCCCACCATGGTAAACTCTTTCCACTCTCTTTTAGATTTGGTTGAATAAGTGATTGGAGTTGCCATTATAGGTAGTTTTCTTCTTTTCTACACTATTATACATTTTGTTTCGATGATAGGTTGTAGTAGTGTGTTTTGATTAGTTTAGATTGTTGATTAAGTAGGTTGCTTGTAGTATAAATTTTGTTTTTAGTGTATTTGAAAATTTTTCAAAAACTAAAAAGATTTTGTTGTTAAATTTGATTTGTGATTATTTTAGAATGCTTGTAGATTAGGAGAGTGCCCTATTTTTGGGAAAAAAAAAAACAGGCAATCCGCGCGCTAGCACGCTGTGCGCGCGCGCGCCGTTGTGGTTTCACAACTCCTAGTACTAAATCCCGATAGTTGTGCCCACTTTGTGCCTACTTTGTGCCAGGAAATCCGCGCACTAGCACGCTGTTCGCGCACGGATTTGCTCTGCTACATCCGCGCGCTAGCACACTGCGCGCGCGGGGGATTTGCACCCTGTTTTTTCTCCTTTCTCCTTTCTCCTTCTTTCTTCTTTTCTTCTTCTTTCTTTCTATTTTTTTCTTTTTCTTCTTCCTCCTCTCTTGAAAAATTTTCTTTTTTCTTCCAAAAAAAAAAATTTATAAATAAAATAAAAAAAAGAAAAAGAAAAAATAAAAAAATTCAAAATTTTTTTTCCTTTTCTTCCATCCTCTTTTATTGCATTTGCTTGTTTTCGTTCATTGCATTTTAATTTTATTTGTGTAACTTGTTTTCCCTTTTATTTTCTAAGTTTCTTATTTTAATAATGGTGTTGGATTCTTATATTCAATTGTTGAGAATTTCTTGGTTAGTATTGGTGCTTTTGTGACTTGTTGCATTAATTATAATATTCGCTCTACATACAAGATTAGTGCTTTAATCCTTCCTAACTCATGATCCCTTATGTTTATACATGTTGTCATTGTGTTAGGATAGGACCAAATACTGTCTTACTTATCACTAATCTTGTTTGTGTCAATTATTGATTAAGCTCGATGCAACATGCTCTTCATGTCATGTACTTATGCTTTGACTTTTCTCTTGCATCAAGTATTAGTTAATATGCCTTTGCTTGAATTGCTTTCTCACTCACATGTTGTAGCTACCATGTTTTTAAGAACCATATTTTTATTTGGCATTATCCCCTGCCTATGTTCTAATTGATTTCATATCTTTGTTATAGGCTTCATTTTCTTTCTTTTTCTTTCTTTTTCTTTCCTCTGAGGTTGGCCACCAAAAGAAGGAAAGGACAAACTTCTAATGGGGCAACAAACAAGTTAATCTGCACAACCTTTTGAAGAAGCTCACCAATCGCAGCAACCCATCCACTTTGCTCTTCTTTGCATGCACCGAGGGCGGTGCAATTTTCTAAGTGTGGGGAGGTCATCTGACCGATCTCCATGGGTAATAATTTCTTTCTTTCAACACCAATTCTTGATTTCCTTTGCTAGTTAGTTGTTGCATTGTGTGGTAGGTTGCATGTTAGTTATAATATGTATATATTCTATCATTTTTTTATATTAGGACTACTTGGTTAGGGTGATGATTTCTTTTCCAAGAAACTATTTTTAGGGTACCCTACCAATTTGAAAAAAAAATGTGTTAAACTTGCTTGAAGAATTTATTTTGGAACATGGTTTTTGAGCTAAGAACACAAGCATGTGAGTTTTGAGCCAAATTGTGTGGTTACATCTTATAACCACTTATTTCCATTCTTGTGTGCATTGTTCTCTTTCTATGATTGTGATCTTTGATTTGTTTGATTCTTTATTTCCATTATTCCATATATACATGCATTTATATGATTGAGGCCATCATTTCATTTAGCTCACTTACCCAAATAGCCTTATCTTTTATCTTCCATTGTTAGCCAATTTTGAGCTTACGCTTAACCCATTTGTTCTTAATTTTAGCACATTACAAGCCTTAAGTGAAAAATAATAAATGTCCTTTGTTTGGATCTTTGATTAGCTAAGGCTAGTGAGAGTGCTTATCATTCAAGTTTGGGAGAGTTAGGAACATTGGGATGGGATAAAAGGGTGTTTTTATATTTTCATCAAAATTTTGGGAATTGGGTACATATCCATGCACTATACGTAAAACCATATGCATTGATACATTTGTATATACTTTAGGAAAAAATGATAAAGAAAAAAAATAATATATATATATATATAAAAGAAAATATATATATATATATATATATATATATATATATATATATAGAAAAAGAAAAAAAAGAGAAAAAAAATAAAAAGGGGACAAAATGCCCCAAAGTGAAGCTCAAACAATAAAGAATCAATGCATATGAAATGTGAATCAAAAGAGGATGCATGAGTATGTGAAAAAGTAAAGAATGGGTAGTTAGGTTAGTACTCAAATTGTATAGGTGGTCATAGGTTAGGTGGGAAGCTTAAGTTGATCAAAGATTCAAATTTCAAGCTCACTTGACCATATACATCCCTACCTTTACCCTAGCCCCATTACAACCTATGAACAAGTCCTCTTGATGAATGTATGCATGCATTGAATAATTGTTGATTGTTAGATGAAAAACAAATCTTGGAAAGCATGATTAGGGGAGAATTCAGTGATCAACCCTATACACTTGAGCGATTAGAGCGGATACACCTCCGGTGAGGGTTCAATGCTCAATGCCTTGTTCCCGACTTTCATGAGCTTTTCTTCTTGCAAGTCTATTTGAACTTCATTTTGATATTTGAATTGGTAGGATTCATGAGTTATCATACTACTTAGCCCTACATGTGCATACATGCTCTTGGAGATTGATTTGCTTTTGACCAAGTAGGTAGAATCAATTTGCATTTAGTTGCATTCATATAGATAGGTGCATATAGTTTCTTTGCATTGAATAAATGTTCATACCCTTTTCTTGTCCTTCTTTATTCTTAGCATGAGGACATGCTTGGTTTAAGTGTGGGGAGATTTGATAATCCCCGATTTTGTGGTTTACCTTGTGCTTATATTGGGGGATTTTATCACATTTTCTCACATTTATTCAATGAAATAGCATGGTTTTGCAATTCTCCCTTGATTTGTGCTTAAATGTGAAAACATGCTTTTTAGGCCCTAAAATAGCTAAATTTAATTCACTTTAATTCCATTCGATGTCTTGATATGTTTGTTGAGTGATTCAGGTTCATAAGGCAAGTATTGGATGAAAGAAGTGAGGATAAAAGCATGCAAAGTGGGAGAACTCATGAAGAAATGAAGGAACTCTAAAGCTGTCAAGCCTGACCTCTTCGCACTCAAACGACCATAACTTGAGCTACAAAGATCCAAATGAGGCGGTTCTAGTTGCGTTGGAAAGCTAACATCCGAGGCTTCAAAATGATATAAAGTTTTCTATATGTTGCTTCGCGTATAGGGGCACGTACGCGTAATGTGCGCGGACGCGCCGATTGAGCACGTGACCCACTAAAGAGCAACTCGTGGCCAGCGATTTCTAGCTCATTTTGGGCCCAATCCAACTCATTTCTGATGCTATTGAACCCAAGGATTGGAGGGGGAATGAACTAAGTAGTCATAGTTTAATTTTCATCATGTTTTAGGGAGAATTCTAGAGAGAGAGGCTCTCTCCTCTCTCTAGATTTTAGGGTAGTTTTAGTTAATTCTTATTGGATCCAAGTTATAATTCTTGTTTTGATTTAGTTCTTCCTTTTAATTTCTTGTTATTACATATCTATTCTTCTAATTTTACTTGTCAATTCCTTTATTTTACCATTTTTTATATTTATGAACAATTGTTGGATCTTAATTTTCTTTAATGCAATTTTATGTTTCCATGTTCTTTTATGTTAATCTTGCTTACCATTATTGATTTCTTGCTATTGATAGTTATGGGTTTCATTTAATTCTTGCATTTTGTTATGTTTACTTTTCTTGCACACTAGGTGTTTGATAATATGTTTCCTCTAGTTTTTGAGTAGTTCTCTTTACTCTTGGCCTAGGTGGAGTAATTAGTGACGCTTGAGTTATCTAATTCCTTTGATTGATTGACAATTGGAAGTTGCTAATTGATTTGGATACCACTAACACTAGTCTTTCCCTTGGGAGTTGGCTAGGACTTATGGAATCAAGTTGATTCATCCACTTCACTTTCCTCCATGGTTAGAGGTTAACTAAGTGGTAGCAATGGACAATTTGTGATCACAATTAAAGAGGATAACTAGGATAGGACTTCTAGTTCTCATATCTAGCCAAGAGCTTTGTTAGTTGTCAGTTTATTTTCATTACTATTTACATTCCATGTCTCTTATCCCAAAAACCCCAAAATATACTTCATAGCCAATCACTGAGCACTTCATTGCAATTCCTTGTGAGACGACCCGGAGTCTAAATACTTCGGTTAATTTTCATTGGGGTTTTTACATGTGACAACTCAATATTTTTTATGTGAGAATTATTTGTTGGTTTGGATCTATGCTTATAACGAAGTCCTTATTTCTATGAGAGGAATTCTAGACCACCGAGCAAAGTTCATTCATCAGACATCCCTTCTACTGGTTCTATCCAGGACAGATGATCTGCTTCTTGATTCTCTGTCCCTTTTCTGTCTCTTATTTCTATATCAAACTCTTGCAGAAGTAACACCCATCTTATGAGCCTGGGTTTTGAATCTTGCTTTGTGAGTAGATTTAAGAGCAGCATGGTCAGTGTACACAATCAATTTTGATCCTACTAGATAAGATCTAAACTTGTCAATGGCATAAACCATTGCAAGTAGCTCTTTTTTTGTGGTTGTGTAATTCTTCTGTGCGTCATTTAGAACACGGTTAGCATAGTAAATGACGTGCAGAAGCTTATTATGCCTCTGTCTTAATACTGCACCAATAGCATGGTCAGTGGCATCATACATTAATTTAAATGGTAATGTCCAGTCTAGTGCAACTATGACAGGTGCTGTGACCAACTTAGCCTTCAGAGTCTCAAAAGCTTGCAGACACTCTGTGTCAAAGATAAATGGCGTGTCAGCAGCTAGCATGTTGCTTAGGGGTTTTACAATTTTTGAAAAATCCTTTATAAACCTCCTATAGAATCCTGCATGTCCCAAAAAGCTTTTGATTTCCTATTGCCTTAACATTGGTAGGTGGTGGTAATTTTTCAATTACTTCTACCTTGACTTGATCCACCTCTATCCCCTTGTTCAAAATTTTGTGTCCAAGGACAATTTCTTTAGTCATCATAAAGTGACATTTCTCCCAGTTTAAAACTAGGTTGGTCTCTTGGCACCTTTTCAGAACAAGTGCTAGATGGTCAAGACAGGAGCTGAATGAATCTCCAAATACTGAGAAGTCATCCATGAAGACTTCTAGAAACTTTTCCACTATATCAGAGAAAATAGAGAGCATGCATCTCTGAAAGGTTGCCGGTGCATTACACAGACTAAATGGCATCCTTCTGTAGGCAAATACTCCAGATGGACATGTGAATGCTGTTTTTTCTTGATCTAGGGGATCTACTGCAATTTAGTTGTAGCCTGAGTAGCCGTCTAGAAAGCAGTAATAGTCATGACCTGCTAGCCTTTCTAGCATTTGGTCTATGAATGGTAAAGGAAAATGATCCTTTCTGGTGGCTGTATTGAGTCTTCTGTAGTTAATACACATACGCCACCCTATAACTGTTCTTGTAGGAACCAATTCATTTTTTTCATTATGAACCCCTGTCATGCCTCCCTTTTTGGGTACAACTTGGACAGGGCTCACCCAGGGGCTATCAGAAATGGGATAAATAATCCCAGCCTCTAGTAATTTAGTGACCTCTTTCTACACCACCTCATTCATGGCTGGATTCAGCCGTCTTTGTGGTTGAACCACTGGTTTGGCATTATCCTCTAGTATGATCTTGTGCATGTATCTGGCTGGGCTAATGCCCTTGAGATCACTAATGGAACACCCAAGAGCTGTCTTGTGTGTCCTTAGCACCTGAATTACAGAGCTTATGATTACAGGAAAAGTTCCACCTTCTCCTAGAAATGCATATTTTAGGGATGGTGGTAGTTGTTTGAGCTCGGGTTTAGGAGGTTTCTCCTCTTCCTGAGGAATTTTCAGAGGTTCTTTTATTTCCTCTGGTTCTTCCAAATTAGGCTAAACATCTTTAAAGATATCCTCTAGCTCTGATTCGAGACTCTCAACCAAACTGATCTCCTGTACCAGAGAGTCAATAATATCAACACGTATGTAGTCTTTTAATGTGTCTGGGTGTTTCATTGCTTCAATAGCATTCAGCCTAAACTCATCCTCATTGACTCTCAGGGTTACTTCCCCTTTTTGGACGTTAATGAGGGTTCGTCCAGTTGCTAGGAAAGGTCTTCCTAGAATGAGAGTTGCACTTTTGTGCTCCTCCATTTCCAGCACTACAAAGTCAGTGGAAAAGGCGAATGGCCCAACTGTGACAATTTTGTCTTCAATAACGCCTGGTGGGTATTTAATGGAGCCATCAGCAAGTTGAAGATATATCCTGGTTGGTTTGACCTCTTCAGTCAAGCCAAGCTTTTTTATAGTGGATGCAGGGATTAGGTTGATACTTGTC
This sequence comes from Arachis stenosperma, assembly GCF_014773155.1. Classification (NCBI taxonomy): domain Eukaryota; kingdom Viridiplantae; phylum Streptophyta; class Magnoliopsida; order Fabales; family Fabaceae; genus Arachis; species Arachis stenosperma. Next base: position 62,608,166 of record NC_080382.1, on the reverse strand, counting down.
CCAAGATCACATAGAGCTGTCTTGGTACAGGTACCCTCTAATGTGCATGGTATCATGAAGCTTTCAAGATGCTTAAGCTTCTCTGGTAAGCTCTTTAAAATGATTGCACTGCATTCTTCAGTGAGAAAAACATTTTCAGTTTCTCTCCAATCCTTCTTATGTCTTGAGATCTCTCTCATGAACTTAGCATAAGAAGGTATTTGCTCAAGTGCCTCTGCAAACAGAATCTTGATTTCAAGAGTCCTGAGATAGTTTGCAAAGTGGGCAAATTGTTTATCCTGTTTCGCTTGGCGGAGTTTCTGAGAATAAGGTATTTTGGCTTTGTATTCTTCAACCTTGGTTGCTGCAGGTTTATTTCCTACAGAGGTAGGTTGAGAAGCCTTCTTGAGGGAGTTATTATTAGCACTTGCAAGTGTCTGATCCCTCATAGGCATTTGAACGCCAGGATTGGGGGCTGGATTGGCGTTTAACGCCAGATACCCTCTCTTTTCTGGCATTTGAACACCATAACTAAACATGGGTTGGGCATTTAACACCAATTTTTCTCCCTTTTCTGGCGTTTGAACGCCAAAACTGGGCGTCCACTGGGTGTTTAACACCACTTTTTCACCCTTTTCTAGTGTTTGAACGCCAGAATCTTTCGTCTCTGGACTCTTACTGTCCTCAGAGGGAATTTGGATAGCAGTCTGCTCATCCTCTATTATTTGTTTTTTTCTTGGCTTTCTGCTGCTTTGAGTTGAGGTATTCAATGTTTTTTCACTCCTTAATTGTACTGTTTTACACTCTTCTGTTATCTATTTTGATAACTGCTGTCTTGTTTGGTCAAATTGTGCTTCCATGTTCCTGTTAGCATCCTTAGTGTCTTGTAACATCTCTTTAAACTCTGCATATTGTTCTGGAAGATAACATAATTGCTTATTGATTTTAGTAACTTGTTCTGGATGACTAAGTTCAGTGGATACTACCTTAGCCTCTTCTTTTATAGAGGACTCACTTGTTAAGTACAGATGCTGATTTCTAGCAACTGTATCAATGAGCTCTTGAGCCTATTCAATTGTTTTTCTCATGTGTATAGATCCACCAGCTGAGTGGTCTAGAGATATCCGAGCTTTTGCTGTAAGCCCGTAGTAGAAGATGTCTAACTGCACTCATTTTGAAAACATTTCAGAGGGACATTTCCTTAGCATCTCTCTGTAGCTCTCTCCATGCGTTATAAAGGGATTCATTATCCTCTTGTTTAAAGCCTTGGATGTCCAGCCTTAGCTGTGTCATCCTCTTAGGAGGGAAATATTAATTCAGGAATTTGTCTGACAACTGTTTTCATGTTCTTATGCTAGCTTTAAGTTGGTTATTTAACAATTTCTTAGCTTGGTCTTTGACAGCAAATGGAAACAGTAATAATCTATAGACGTCTTGATCTACTTCCTTATCATGTACAGTGTCAGCAATTTGTAAGAACTATGCCAGAAACTCAGTAGGTTCTTCTTGCGGAAGACCGGAATACTAGCAATTTTGCTGCACCATGATAATGAGCTGAGGTTTCAACTCAAAACTACTGACTCCGATGGAAGGTATACAGATACTACTCCCATATGAAGCAGTAGTGGGGTTAGCATATAACCCCAGAGTCCTTCTAGACTGTTCATTTCCACTTAGGTCCATGATGGAGAAAGGGAGATGATGTGGATTTATTTTATTTATTTTATTATATTTATTTATTAATTTTTTTCGAAATAATGAGAATAAGAAAATGGATATTAAAATAATAAATAAAATAAAATAAAAATTTGAAAATATTTTATGAAGATTTTTTTTGAAAAAGAATGAGGAGAGAGAAAGTGGTTAGGAGTTTTTGAAAAAAATATGATTTTTAAAAATTTTGACCAAATCAACCTAATGAATTCGAAAATTATGAGCAATTAAAGAAAAAGATATTTTTTTATTTTTGAATTTTATTATGAAAGAGAAAAACTCACAAAAGATACAAGACTTAAAATTTTTAGATCCAATGCTCTTTGTTTTCAAAAATTTTAGAGGGAAAACATCAAGGCACACCAAACTTAAAAATATTAAGATCAAAACACAAAGAAGACACAGGAACATTTTGAAGACTCACAAGAACAACAAGAACACCAAAATTAAAATTTTTAGAAAACCAAAATAAAATTTTCGAAAACTAAAGAAAAATTAACAAGAGAACACCAAACTTAAAATTTGGCACAAGATTTAATCAAAGAAAAACTATTTTTAAAAATATTTTAGAAAGGAAGCTTCAAAGGAGCAACTATTCCCAAGAACTTAGACACATTCAACAAATGCAAGGATTGAACAGAGAAAAACTATATATTTTTTTTAGATGACAAAAACACCAAGGACACCAAACTTAAAACATGCAACTAGACTTAATGAGAAACTAACAATTAATAAAGAAAAATAATATTTTTGAAGAAATTTTTTTTTGAAAAGAAAGTAAAAGACTCTAAACCAAAAAGACTAATTTTTCCAAATCTAAGTAACAAAATAAACCGTCAGTTGTTCAAACTCGAACAATCCTCGGCAACGGCGCAAAAACTTAGTGCACGAAAATTACAATCACACTTTGTAATTCCACACAACTAACCAGCAAGTGCACTGAGTCGTCCAAGTAATACCTTACGTGAGTAAGGGTCGATCCCACGGAGATTGCTGGCTTGAAGCAAGCTATGGTTATCTTATTATTCTTAGTCAGGATATCAATAGTGGTTCTTAGTTTTAATTACGAAGAGTAAAAGAGCATGAATTAAACGATACTTGTTATGCAGTAATGGAGAATGGGTTGGAGTTTTGGAGATGCTCTGTCCTTTGAATTTCTGCTTTCCTACTGTCTTCTTTTTCATGCAAGCAAGGCTTCTTCTATGGCAAGCTGTTTGTTAGTGGATCACTGTTGTCAATGGCTACCATCCGTCCTCTCAGTGAAAATGGTCCATGCACATGGCTAATCATCTGTCGGTTCTCACTTGTGCTGGAATAGGATCCAGTGATCCTTTTGCGTCTGTCACTACGCCCAACATTTGTGAGTCTGAAGCTCTTCACAGTCATCGCTTCCCGGATCCTACTCGGAATACCACAGACAAGGTTTAGACTTTTCGGATCTCAGGGATGCTGTGAATTGATTCTAGCTTATACCACGAAGACTCTGATCTCACGGATTTGAATGCTCTATTGTCAAGAGAGACAGTCAAACTCGTGAACTAAGAACCCAAGAATGGAAGTGGTTGTTAGGCACGCATTCATAGGTTGAGAATGGTGATGAGTGTCAGGGATCATTGATAAACCCCAATTTGACGGTTTATCTTGTATTAAATTTAGAGTATTTTGTAGACCTTTTCTCACATTTACCCAATGAATTAGCATGGTTTTGTATATTCTCCTTTAATTGTGCTTAAGAGTGAAAACATGCTTTTTAGGACTTAAAATAGCTAAATCTAATTCACCTTGATTCCATTAGATGCCTTGATATGTTTGTTAAGTGATTTAAGGTTTAGGAGGCAAAGATTGGATAAAGGGAATGAAGAAAGAAAGCATGAAAAGTTGGAGAACTCATGAAGAAATGAAAGAACCGGAAAAGCTGTCAAGACGACCTCTACGCACTTAAACGACCATAACTTGAGATACAGAGGTCCAAATGATGCGGTTTCAGTTGGGCTGGAAAGCTAACATCCGGGACTTCGAAACGATATAAGATTTGCTATTGTTGAACCGCGCATGGTGACGCGTACGTGCATAGTACGCGCACGCACCGTTGCTGCCACCTGGTTCACTTAAAGCAAAACGTGGCCAGCGAATTCTAAAGCCTTGTGGGCCCAATCCAACTCATTTCTGATGCTATTTAACCCAAGGAGTGAAGAGGGAAACACATGTTAGTTACCATTAGTTTATTTTAGTTTAGTTTAGTAGTTAGAGTTAGTTTATAGAGAGAGAAGCTCTCACTTCTCTTTAGAATTAGGATTAGGATTAGGTTTAGTTCTTAGATCTAGATTTTAATTCATCTTCTTCTACTTCTATCTTCTCAATTCCTTGTAGTTACACTGATTCTTCTTCCATTCCTTTGTTGTAATTTCCTTTATGTTGTTCTTATGCTTTGTTGTAGATCTACTATTGTTTCTTCCATTTTCTTTCAATTCAATAAGAGGTAATTCATAATAATTGATCTTCTTTACTTTTCTATTGTTGATCTCTTGCCTTCGTAATTAGATCTCTCTTTAATTCTTGCAATTTATGTTGTTTACTTTTATTGCCTTTTATGTGTTTGTTGAAATGCCTCTTCCAGATATAGTATAGATTTTGTTCCACTTGGCCTAGGTATAGTAATTAGTGATACTTGAGTTATCTAATTCCTTTGTTGATTGGTAATTGGAGAGATTGCTAATTGGTTTGGAGTGCACTAAAGCTAGTATTTCCTTGGGAGTTGGCTAGGACTTGTGGCTCAAGTCAATTCATCCACTTGACTTTCCTTTATTTCGTAAGGGTTAACTAAGTGGTAGCAATGAACAATTCTCATCACAATTGAGAAGGATAACTAGGATAGGACTTCTAATTTTCATACCTTGCCAAGAGCCTTTTATAGTTGTTAGTTTATTTTCATTGCCATTTACTTTTCATGCTTCTTATCCAAAACCCCAAAACACATTTCTAACCAATAACAAGACACTTTATTGTAAATCATAGGGAGAACGACCCGAGGTTTAAATACTTCGGTTTATAGATTTTAGGGGTTTGTACTTGTGACAAACAAATTTTTACATGAAAGGATTATTGTTGGTTTAGAGACTATACTTCAATGAGATTTCATTTGTGAAATTCTAAACCGTCAAAAATCCAATCATCAATCATCACATTCATCATGTTGAAGTTTGAATGAATATCTTAGAATAGAGACAAGCGTGATTGAATAGAAAACAGAAGTAATTGCATTAATTCATCGAGACACAGCAGAGCTCCTCACCCCCAACCATAGGGTTTAGAGACTCATGTCGTCAAAGATACAAATTTAAATGTAAAATATGATGAGGTACAAAATAAATCTCTAAAAGTAGTTTTTATATTCAACTAGTAACCTAGGTTTACAGAAAATAAGTAAACTAAGATTGATAGTGCAGAAATCCACTTCTGGGGCCCACTTGGTGTGTGCTGGGGCTGAGAATTGAAGCTTTCATGTGCATAGGCTATTCCAGGAGTTAAACGCCAAGTTGTAACCTGTTTCTGGCGTTTGACTCTAGCTTGAAACATGTTTCTGGCGTTTAACGCCATAATAGGGCAGAAGGCTTGCGTTGAACGCCAGTTTGTGTCATCTAAACTCGGGCAAAGTATGGACTATTATATATTGCTGGAAAGCCCTGGATGTCTACTTTCCAACGCAATCATTTAGACTTCTGTAGCTCCAAAAATTCCATTTCGAGTGCAGGGAGGTTAGAATCCAACAGCATCTGCAGTCCTTTTTCAGCCTCTGAATCAGATTTTTGCTCAGGTCTCTTAATTTAAGCCAGAAAATACCTGAAATCACAGAAAAACAAACAAACTCATAGCAAAGTCCAGAAATGTGATTTTTGCATAAAACTAATAAAAATATACTAAAAAGTAGCTAGATCCTACTAAAAACTATATGAAAATACCCCGAAAAAGCTTATAAAATATCCGCTCATCAAATGGCTTCCAGGAGAAAGGGGCACATGCTTCAGTTGGAGAATCAGCACTTGCAAGTACTTGCAAAGGTCATGTTCGGCATTCTTCAGCTGGAGAATCAGTAGCTGCAAGAGGTTGAAACCTTGTAGATGTTATGCCGCTGGAATGGCTTATCTGACTTGCGAGTCGGATTGCGTCGGGTGCTGGTTGAAACTGACAAGTGAGCTTATTACTTGCAATAGGGCTAGACATGCATCATCCTTGTTGTGCATTTGCATTTTACTTGATTTGATGAAATTTTTTGTGATTGTCTTCTTGTATTTATGCATTCCTTACTATTACTCTGAATTGTGGTGATTAGATACTTCTCTATAGCACTTGTATATTTCTTTGTGAATTACTTGAACTGTGATAATCCTGACTAAACTAACTAACCCCACCCTACTAAGAATTCCCAATTTTTACCCCTTTTTTCCTCCTCTTTAGATGGAGATCGGAGTTATATTGTACGAGATGGACCCTCCCTATATATATGAAGACATTGTACATTATAGGTTTTACGTAGTAGGTACGGAGATTAGGACCCGTATGTACATTCTATGTGATCATCCCTTTAGTCATCCAATTGACATTCCACAGGTTAACCCTGATACGCCCTATGAGTTCCCACTACATTGGCTCTACCCGGACGTTCCATTTCACCCGTTCGATGGGCCGACACCTCATCAGCATCCCGATCAACTTGCAGATCAGGTGGACCCTAAGCCTGAGCACATGGAGGAGCATATACCAGAGCTTGTACTAGAGGAGGATATCCCAGTAGAGCAGATCTCAGTATTTTCATCCGAGCCATATTCTGAGGAAATAGCTAATGTTTTAGGTGAACAAATTGGTGACACTTGATTTCCAGTATGATCATGACGTATTGGGAATTGGGTCATTACAATTTGGTATCAGAGCAGTTCGTTCCTATTAAAGCCTGGGGAAATGGACTAAATCATGCTTCGTTGCATAGGGATGAGCTGATATTTTATACGTTTTTTGGCATCATTTTCATATAGTTTTTAGCATGTTTTATTTAAGTTTTATTATATTTTCATAGGTTTTAGTGTAAAATTCACATTTTAGATTCTACTATGAGTTTGTGTGTTTTTATGCAATTTCAGGTATTTTCTGGCCGAAATTGAGGAGTTGGAGCAAAAGTCTGATTCAGAGGCAGAGAAAGCACTGTAAATGCTGTTTGGATCTGACCTACGTTCACTCAAAAGAGATTTTCTGGAGCTACAAAAGTTCAAATTGAGCGTTCTCAATGACTATGGAAAGCTAACATCTAGGGCCTTTCAGAAATATATAACAGTCTATACTTTTCTTCAGAAAAGAAGGCCCAAAACTGGCGTTCAATGCTACAGAAGTCATAATGGAGCATTCTTAATGGCTATAGAAAGCTAACATCCAGGGCTTTCCAGAAATATATAATAGTTCATACTTTGTATTAGAATAGAGGGCGTAAAACTGGCGTTCAAAGCCAGCCATCTACCCCAGTCCAGGCATTCAACGCCCACAAGGGAGTAGCCAGCATTCCAATGCCTAAGAAGGACTCCAAAGCAGGCGTTCAATGCCAAGGAGCCACCCTAGCTCATGGAGACACTCAAGGCTCAGCCCAAACACTCACCAAGTGGGCCTCAGAAGTAGATTTTCACACCAAATGAGTGTTTTACCCTTCTTATGTAATCCTTAGTTATTATATTAGTATTTAAAGGAGAAGATCACCCTTGTTTAAGGACCTTCGATCTCTAATGGGGTATTTCAAATTCCATTGTGTTTTTCTATCAGTATGAGTCACTAAAATTTCCTAAGTTTAGGCTAGGAGCTCTGCTGAGTTTTATGGATTAATAAAAGTACTACTGTTCTATTCTCAATTCGTGTTTTGATTCTATTCTAAGATGTATCTTCGTTCTTCATCCTTATGAATTCGTTGAACCGGCACAAGGTTATCTCATTCTACATGGGTTCGGAGTGAGTCTTTAATCAGACAATAATGAACCACTAGCTTGATCATACATCTCTTAGACGGCTAATTCATGACTTCGTTGGAGACTTTTCGAGACACTAGTTCAGCCGGAGCATGGAGAGATTAGAGTTTTTATGGTAAAGGCTAGAACCACAAGGCGCAACATTCCCTGATTCAGAAGATTTGACCTTGTCTGTGGCGTTTTGAGTAGAATCATTAAGGGGAATGAACTGCAGGAGCTTCACCCTCAATCAGACTGGATCCGCACTAACCCTGGGGTTTAGCACTGGAGGAGAATCGGTGACCTCTCAAGAAAGGCGTTGATCACACTGATACGTAAAAATTTGATTTCACGTATTTACCGGCAAGTATACCGGGTCGTATCAAGTAGTAAAACTCACTTAGAGTGAGGTCGATCCCACGAGGATTAATGGATTAAGCAAGCAATAGTTAATTAATTGTTCTAGTTAGACGATTCATGTTTGAGTGATAAGCAACAAGAAATGTAAATGACTTGAAATTAAAGAAAAGCAATAAAGTGCAAGGAAAGTAAATGACAAGAAATTAAAGTGCTAAAAATTAAAGTGCAAGAATGTAAATTGCAAGGAATAGAAAGTACAAGAAAGTAAAGTGCAAGAAAGTAAATGACTAGAAAGTAAAACCAAGTGAAGTATTTCTACAAACACTTGGAAGGCATAAGTAAATGACAAGAATTTAAAGAGAACAATTAAATGACAAGAATTAAAGACAAGAAGTAAATAACAAGAATTAAGAATGAAATTAACATTGGGATCAAGAGATATTGCATTCTCAAGATCAACAATTCTCATCTCCACTTCAATCATGCAATCATTGATCTCTTGGCAAATCATAAGTAATCAAACCCCAATCTCTTGGTGATTTGATTTCTCTTAACTTGATCAATTGCCAATCTCTTGATCTAATTGCTCATGAGAAGAGATGAAGAATGGTCTCTAATTTAGAGCCACACAACCCTCAAGATTTCAATTCAAAGTGATTACATCTCACATATCAAACTAAGAATTATCAATCAAGAGAGTTGTGAGAGAAGAGCCTCAAACTAAATTCTATGACTCCTTTCTCAAGTTCATCATAGAATTTAAATAGATCTAATCCCTCTCTCGATAGTAATTAGATCTTTGGAGCACAAAGACTCTCTCTAAAGAAACAATGAAAGAAGAATTGAAGATGAAGAATGAAAATAAATCAACCCATTAAATTGCAATAGAGCTCTCTCTCCCAAATGTTGGAAATTAGAAACTCATCATAACAAAAATATTTACAAAAGTGTGAATGAAAGAAAATAGAAGAAGAGAAGAGAATGAGAGTGAAAGGGGAGTGGAGTCACCTCCACCCCTCCATGGTGTCTCTCAAATGATGAATCTAAGGCCCTATTTATAAGCTACCTAAATTACAAATTCAAATGAAATTACAATCAAATGCAAATTTCCTAATTACTTCTAGATGATTCTTGTGGCCTTGATTGATTGTTACTTGTGGCTTGACTTGGGCTTGTGAACTTTTAACTCCCTTCATAGAAGCTTGAAACATTGAAGAATAAATGAAGGGATTGGAGTATTTGGAAGTGGCCCAATGTGGAGTGTCATTGAAGTGGCATTTTGGGCTTTTGAAGGTTTGGAAAAACCTTACACGCTGAAGTATTGGTCTGTTTGGGTCTCCAAATTGAATGTCCACTATAGACTATTATATATCTTTGGAAAGCCCTAGATCTCAGCTTTCCAACGCCGCTGGAAGCATGTCAATTGAACTTCTCTAGCCCAAGTTATGATCTTTTGAAGGTGAAGAGGTCAGTCTGCCGAACTGCAGGGACTTGTTTTACGCTGAAATTGTGAAGCTAAACGAATAGCAATTTGTCCCCTCAAATCAGTGTCAACTATAAAGTGTTATATATGGTTGGAAAGCTCTAGAAGTCTACTTTCTAATGACACTGAGATCACTTCATTTGGAGCTTTGTAGCTCGAGTTATTCTTGTTGGAGTGTGAAGAGGTCAGGGTTGCAAATCCTCTTTGCTTCTCTTTGAGTTTGTTTCCAACTTTTTGCCACCTTGGGAGTGTGCTTCCTCTATTAGTGCTTTTATTGCTTCATTTTCCATAATTTCCTACAAAATTTATTAACTCAAGCAATCAAAGCAATATTCAATTTAATCACCAAAACACTCCCATAATTAAGCATTATGAATTGATTTTTATATGAAAAAGCATAGAAAAACATAACATGATGCGTAGTCATCACAACACCAAACTTAAACTTTGCTTGTCCTCAAGCAAACAAAGAATCATTCAATAAAGATTGACAATCCAAGGTGAGAAGAATAGCAATTAAATGTTCATGGTTGGCTAGTTTATTATGCATGCTACAATCTCAAAAGAAATTCAAATGATTGATGCTTCTATCTAGCTCATTTTATGAAATATTTTTCTTTATGTTCCTTACTTGAAACAAGCTTTTCATCTTTTTCTTAGCTTAGCTTCTTGGGTGCTTTGCACCATTAGTTAAAAGCTTTGACTCTAAATGCTTTGTTTTCAAGTATTACCACTTGATACATAAGCACCACAAGCATTTAATTAGAGGACTTTTTAAGCTCATTTATTCCTTTTCTTTACTTTCCTTCTAATCATTGGTGCTTAGATCCTTGAGCTTTGAGGGAGTGCTTTGCACTTGAGCCTAGTCTTGACTCTAAGTGTTTTGTTTTCAAGCTTTTTGCTTGATACATAAACACCACAAGTACTTGACTAATGAAATGTCATTGGTACTCAGAGTCTTCAACTTTCTCATTTTTCCCTTTTTCTTTCTCAATCTTTTAATTGATTTGCTTGTTCAAGGTTTTCAATATTTCAAACATTTCATAAAATGTCCTAGATGAAAACTTCAATTAAACAAATTCAAATGTAATTGAGCAACAATAGTCATGCTAGCCTTCCAATACTTATATGCTCATGCTAGATTCTTCTATAATTACCTTGTTTGTTTATGATCATGATACTTAATTACTTTGACTCACAAAATTCAAAATGGTAGTTATGATGTAAAAGCAACATGTTGCAATTCAAATATCAAGCTATGCTTTTCCAAAAAGAAGAACACGCATGCATATAAAAGAAATGGAAGACAATCATGCAATTGAAAGTATAGAAGATAAATAAGAGGAAAAAGAACTTAACCACCTTGTAGATCTTCATCTTTGTTATTGTCATTTTCCTCCTACTCCTTCCTTCCCCAACACCAAACTTAGAATGATTGCTTGTCCTCAAGCAACAAATAAAATAATGGTGGTGGAATTTATGATTAATCATGAATGTCTTCAAGAAAGAGATGTAAGTAATGCATGTGTTTAAGCAAGCAAAAATTAAAGATGACAATCAAGGCACAAAGAAAAGAGACAATATGATTACATCAATAAGTGAGTTGTGCATGGTACTATGCATGAAAGGTAAGTGGCAACACCAAACTTAGTGTGACACTTTCATTTTAGAATGATGCAAGTACCCACTAAAGATTGAAGATCAAATTGTTGCATGCAACACCAAACTTAGAATGCAATCATATGCCAAATTATTGAAAGTAAACTAAGCAAGGAAAGAAAATGTTACCAACAGTTGGGTTGCCTCCCAACAAGCGCTCTTTTAATGTCATTAGCTTGACATGTGGTTCTTAATTTTCTTCCTCTTCTTCCAATTGGTTAAAAGAAATGACTTCAAGGGAGAAGAAGAGAAAATTGATGCCCCTTGATTTGATTGTCTCCTAACAAGCCTTCTTTTGTAGTTATTAGCTTGATTCCTCTTGCTTGTTGGGGTGGGGGTTGGATTGCTTTTTGTTGACCTTCTCTTTTTCATGGATGTTGTCTTTTGTTTCTTGGTCACAATCCTTCTTTGAATGTTTTTATTGATTGCCTTCACTTCCTTGATTTCAAGACTTAGGTGTTGTGTGATGGTTGGAGTGTCCTCTTCATCAAGAACCTCTTGGATTGATGGTTCAATTAAATCATCTTCCATACAACTTTCTACTTCATTGGAGTGTGGACTCCCTTGGTTGTTTTCCTCCCTTACAACCTCATTCTTCATTGGGATTTTACTTGGTATAGGGGCCTCTTTTTCTTGCTCTTCCAATTCCTCTTTTACACTAAACATTTGCTTTAATAGCTCTTCTATGGAGGAGGTTTGTTGATCTTCCCAAGATTTCTTCATCTCCTCTTCATATTTTTCGATCACAAATTCAAGGGAAGTTTGTGAGGGTTGTGAATGTTCATGTTCCTTTATCACCTCAAGTTCAATTTCATTCTCAATCACCTCATTCTTCATTGAAATTTCACTTGACACATGGACCTTTTGTTCTTCTTTTTCCACTTCCTCACCCACAAATTGGTCTTCATCCTCACTGCTTGGCAACCCGAAGTGTTTCCTTATTTGCTCTAAGTGCCCATCTATTTTCTTGCAGAGGATTTCTTGTTCTTTCCAAGATTCTAATATTTCTCTAGACCATTGAAGGTGATCCTCAACTATTAGCTCCAAAGATGAAGGTTGGGAGTAATTTTGTGGATATGGATGTGTTGTGGTGAAGTCATTTTGGGGAGTATGGAAGGAGTTTTGTGAGTTGTGAAATGAATTTTGTGGTTGATGAATTGAATTGTATGGATTTTGGAAAGAATTTTGTGTTGAGGCAAACTCAAGTAGTGAAGAATTTTGATATGAAAAATTTGGAGATGAGGTTGGATAATTAAGAGGTGAGGGCTCTTGATGGATGGGATAGGAAATATTGAATTCTCTTTGGTTTTGTCCTTCCCAATCACAATTTGGATAGTTGTCCCATTCATAGGAGTATGAATCATTTTGTGTTCTTGGAAAGTATCCCATTTGGTTTGATTGCTCAAACCCCATCATTCCTTGATCTTGATTTTCCCAACCACAATTAGTATAGTAACTTGAATCATTTTGTGGTGGTGAAAAATACCCCATGTAACTTGCTTGATCATTGTGTGACCTAGGGGCATGTCCCATTTGGGTTGATTGCTTATGATCCATCATTTCTTGTTGATATTCCCATCCACCATGAGGATAATGACATGAATCATTTTGTGGTGGTGGGCAATATCCCATGTAATATGATTGATCAACATGTGAGATAAACTCCATTTTAATTGAAAAATGTTGTATCAAACACAACCACCAAGAAAAATTGAAATTCCTTGTGTCACAACTAAAGAATTCTTAGTGAGGCAATAACACAAACACTTAACTTGCAATAAGAAAAGAGAAATAAAAATAAAAAAATAAAGTAAAAACTGAAAAAAATGTCTAATCTAGAAAATTAATCAACCGGTAGTTTGTTAATCACAATTAATCCCCGGCAACGGCGCCAAAAACTTGATACGTAAAAATTTGATTTCACGTATTTACCGGCAAGTATACCGGGTCGTATCAAGTAGTAAAACTCACTTAGAGTGAGGTCGATCCCACGAGGATTAATGGATTAAGCAAGCAATAGTTAATTAATTGTTCTAGTTAGACGATTCATGTTTGAGTGATAAGCAACAAGAAATGTAAATGACTTGAAATTAAAGAAAAGCAATAAAGTGCAAGGAAAGTAAATGACAAGAAATTAAAGTGCTAAAAATTAAAGTGCAAGAATGTAAATTGCAAGGAATAGAAAGTACAAGAAAGTAAAGTGCAAGAAAGTAAATGACTAGAAAGTAAAACCAAGTGAAGTATTTCTACAAACACTTGGAAGGCATAAGTAAATGACAAGAATTTAAAGAGAACAATTAAATGACAAGAATTAAAGACAAGAAGTAAATAACAAGAATTAAGAATGAAATTAACATTGGGATCAAGAGATATTGCATTCTCAAGATCAACAATTCTCATCTCCACTTCAATCATGCAATCATTGATCTCTTGGCAAATCATAAGTAATCAAACCCCAATCTATTGGTGATTTGATTTCTCTTAACTTGATCAATTGCCAATCTCTTGATCTAATTGCTCATGAGAAGAGATGAAGAATGGTCTCTAATTTAGAGCCACACAACCCTCAAGATTTCAATGCAAAGTGATTACATCTCACATATCAAGCTAAGAATTATCAATCAAGAGAGTTGTGAGAGAAGAGCCTCAAACTAAATTCTATGACTCCTTTCTCAAGTTCATCATAGAATTTAAATAGATCTAATCCCTCTCTCGATAGTAATTAGATCTTTGGAGCACAAAGACTCTCTCTAAAGAAACAATGAAAGAAGAATTGAAGATGAAGAATGAAAATAAATCAACCCATTAAATTGCAATAGAGCTCTCTCTCCCAAATGTTGGAAATTAGAAACTCATCATAACAAAAATATTTACAAAAGTGTGAATGAAAGAAAATAGAAGAAGAGAAGAGAATGAGAGTGAAAGGGGAGTGGAGTCACCTCCACCCCTCCATGGTGTCTCTCAAATGATGAATCTAAGGCCCTATTTATAAGCTACCTAAATTACAAATTCAAATGAAATTACAATCAAATGCAAATTTCCTAATTACTTCTAGATGATTCTTGTGGCCTTGATTGATTGTTACTTGTGGCTTGACTTGGGCTTGTGAACTTTTAACTCCCTTCATAGAAGCTTGAAACATTGAAGAATAAATGAAGGGATTGGAGTATTTGGAAGTGGCCCAATGTGGAGTGTCATTGAAGTGGCATTTTGGGCTTTTGAAGGTTTGGAAAAACCTTACACGCTGAAGTATTGGTCTGTTTGGGTCTCCAAATTGAATGTCCACTATAGACTATAATATATCTTTGGAAAGCCCTAGATCTCAGCTTTCCAACGCCGCTGGAAGCATGTCAATTGGACTTCTCTAGCCCAAGTTATGATCTTTTGAAGGTGAAGAGGTCAGTCTGGCGAACTGCAGGGACTTGTTTTACGCTGAAATTGTGAAGCTAAACGAATAGCAATTTGTCCCCTCAAATCAGTGTCAACTATAAAGTGTTATATATGGTTGGAAAGCTCTAGAAGTCTACTTTCTAATGACACTGAGATCACTTCATTTGGAGCTTTGTAGCTCGAGTTATTCTTGTTGGAGTGTGAAGAGGTCAGGGTTGCAAATCCTCTTTGCTTCTCTTTGAGTTTGTTTCCAACTTTTTGCCACCTTGGGAGTGTGCTTCCTCTATTAGTGCTTTTATTGCTTCATTTTCCATAATTTCCTACAAAATTTATTAACTCAAGCAATCAAAGCAATATTCAATTTAATCACCAAAACACTCCCATAATTAAGCATTATGAATTGATTTTTATATGAAAAAGCATAGAAAAACATAACATGATGCGTAGTCATCACACACACAGCCTGCCATAGAAGAAATCATTCATAGTTGGAGTAGACAGTAAGATCGAATTGATCTAGAAGAGCAAAGCATCTCCGAATCCTTAACCATCTTCTTATCACTAGTTTCACTCAATTTAAGTAATTTCATTCTTATTTTACTTTTATGCGCTTTAAATTAAACAAACAAACAACTTTTCTATTCTCCTAACTAAGATCTACAAGATAACCACAGCTTGATTCAAATCACAATCCTCGTGGGATCGACCCTAACTCACTCAAGTATTACTTGGACGATCTAGTGCACTTGCTGGTTCAGTTGTGTGAAATGTAATTTCGCGCACCAAGTTTTTGGCACCGTTTTCGAGGATTGTTCAAGTTTGAACAAACTAACGGATTATTTTGTTGCTTAGATTAGGTATTATTTTTAATTTTGTTTGAGTCTTTTATTTTCTTTTTCGAAAAAAAAATGAAAATAATCAAAACTTTTTCAAAAACCTTTTCTTTTCTTTGTTTAATCTTTGTTTTTGGTTTGAGTCTTTTATTCTTGTTCTTGTTGAATTTTCGAAATTTCTTTTCTTTCTTTCCAAAAATTTTCAAAATTAGTGTCTTTTGTTTGAATCTTGCGTCAATCTTTAAGTTCGGTGTCTTCTTGTGTCTTTTCTTTTAAAAAGTTTTTGAAATTTCAATCTTTGGTTTTCAAAATTTTTAAGTTTGGTGTCGTTTGAATGTTCTTGTTTTCTTTTAATTCTTAGAGTTTTGTTCTTGGTGTTCTTTTTCATCTTCAAAGTGTTCTTGTTTTTCTTTTTGTTTTGATCTTAAAATTTTTATGTTTGGTATCTCTTTGTGTTTTTCTCTTTGAATTTTCGAAAACTCGGTGTCTTAGATCTAAAAATTTTAAGTTTGGTATCTTTTGGTTATTTTTCTCTTTCCTCATTAATTAAAAAAAATCAAATAAATATCTTTTCTATCTTTTTACTATAATTTTCGAAAATTGCAACAAATTTTTCAAATTTTAATTTCAAAATCATTATCTTATCTTATTTTGAGTTTTAAATTTCAAATTAAAATCATTTCAAAATCAAATCTTTTAAAAAATCATATCTTATTTCAAATTCAAATTTTAAAATTCAATTTAAAAATTTAAAAATTTAAAATTTAAAATTTCAAAATTAAATCTTTTTCAAAAATCAAATTTCAAATCTTATCTCTTTCAAATCTTTTTCAAATATCTTTTCAATTTCTATCGTATTCTTTTCAAATTTTAAATTTTAAATTCAAATCTTTTCTAATCTTTTATCTTATCTTGTTTTCAATTCTTTCTTAATTAGTTGTTTTCTCTTTCCTCTTTTTCAAAACTTCCTAACTAATTCCTCTCTCTTCTAATTTTTGAAAATATCTTCTCTATTTTCTCCATCTTCTTTTTTGAAATTCATAATTTAAAAAGAAAGGTTCTTGGAGCCTATACTGCACCTAATTCTGATTTCTATGGGCGCAGCATATCCATCCCTACTATCAATGCCACCAACTTTGAGCTGAAACCTCAACAGGTCACCTTAGTTCAATAGAACTACCAGTACCATGGACTTCCACAGGAAGATCCAAATAAATTCTTATTTGACTTCTTGCAGATATGTGACACAATCAAGACCAATGAAGTGAGTCCTGAGGTCTATAAACATGCTCTTTCCTTTTGCTGTAAGAGACGGAGCTAGAGTGTGGTTAGATTCTCAACCTAAAGAGAGTCTTGACACATGGGAGAAGGTGGTCAATGCATTCTTGACCAAGTTCTTTCCACCCCAAAAGTTGAGCAGACATATGGTGGAAGTTCAAACCTTCAGACAAAAAGAGGGTGAATCCCTCTATGAAGCTTGGGAGAGGTACAAGCAACTTATGAGAAGATGTCCTCCCAACATGATCTCAGACTGGACAACACTAGACATCTTCTATGATGGCTTTTCTGAGATATCCAAGATATCACTGGATAAATCTGTTGGTGGATCACTCCACGGAAGAAAACGCCTAAACAGGCAAGAGAACTCATTGACATGGTTGCAAACAACCACTTTATATACACTTTTGAGAGAAACCCTATAAGTAATGGGGTACCTCAGAAGAAAGGAGTTCTTGAAATTGATACTCTGAATGCCATACTGGCACTGAATAAGATCTTGACCCAATAGGTCAACATGATCTCCCAGCATGTGATTGGACTGCAAACTGCAGCTAGCATCACTCAAGAAGCTTCCTCTGAAGAAGAAGCTTATGATCCTGAACAACCCATGATAGAGGATGTGAACTACATAGGAGAACCCTATGGAAACACCTAGAACCCCTCATGGAAGAACCATCCTAACCTTTCATGGAAGGATTAGCAGAAGCCTCAACAAGGCTTCAATAATAATAATCAAGGTGGAAGAAACCAAAACAGGTTTAGTAACAGACCACCATTCCCACCTTCTCAGCAACAATCAGAGACTTCTAGGTAGAGCATCTCTAACTTAGCCACCCTAATCTCTGAGCTTTCAAAGACCACTCATAGTTTTATAACTTAAACTAAGTCCTCCATTAGAAGTTTGGAGGTACAAGTTGGTTAGCTGAGAAAGAGAATCCCTGAGATTCTCCCAACACTCTCCCAAGTAACACTGAAGTTAATCAAAGGGAAGAGTGCAAGGTCATCACTGTAGAAGTTGAGGCCAAAATTGAGGAGGAATGGCAGGCATTGAACGCCCAAACCAACACCATCACTGGCGTTGAACGCCAGGAAGGAGGTCCCTCTTGGGCATTCAACGCCCAACTTAGCACCATTACTGGCATTGAACGCCAGTAAAGGGATCCCTACTGGGCATTCAACACCCACTGAGGATGTCCTTACCTAAGAACTCAAGGAAATCAAGGGTCATGTAGAGATCATAAAGGTTCCACTGAATGCACTTCTACAATTCATGAATTCTGATGAATACTCATCCTCTGATGAGGATGAAGACAATAGGGAAGAGCAAATTGCTCAGTACCTAAGAACTCTGATGAAGCTAAATGACAAGCTATTCAGAACTGAGACACTAGAGGAAGAGCCTCTAGTAGTGACCAAGGAGCTGAATGCCTTGGCTCAGCAGAGGCTACCTCAAAAGCTTCCAGATCCCGGACGCTTCTTGATTCCTTGTACCATAGGCACCATTACTTTTGAAAAAGCCATATGTCACCTAGGTTCAAGTATTAACCTCATACCCATCTCTGTAATGAAGAAGCTGGGAATCTTTGAGATACAAGCTGCAAACATCTCATTAGAGATGGTAGACAATTCAATGAAAAAAGCATATAATTTAGTAAAGGATGTCTTCGTGAAGATTGAAAACCACTACATCCCTGCAAACTTTATCATTTTAGATACTGAGGAAGATGAGGATGACTCTGTTATCCTTGGCAGACCTTTCCTAGCCACTACCAATGCTATCATTGATGTGGCGAAGAGAGAGTTGTATCTACAGTTTTGGGAAGACTGCATCCTATTCAAGATGCCTCACCCTAACTCTCCCTCTGAGAAAAGAGAGATAACTATGCAACACCTAGTGTTCCAATCGACTTTTTTAGTGCAGATCTTAAAGGTACTAAGAAGAAAGTACCTAAAGGCTGGAGGGATATGAAGGTCCCCACTAAAGGTCTCTCACCTGGCATGAGAGTTGTCTTCACCAAGAAACCAGTCATACCACATACAGTGAGTCGTGTCCTGTCTCTAGAGCATATGAAGCTCATTCATGAAAAAATAGGAAGAAAGTTCACTGTAAGGGGTGAAATTCTGAGCCCTTGTTAATCTCCGTAAGGAGCTAACCGTCAAGCTAGTGACGTTAAAGGAGCGCTTGTTGGGAGGTAACGCAATCTTATTTTGTAATTTCTATTTCTTTTAATTCCTTAAGTTTATTTTCTTTAAGTTATTTTTTTAGGTTCATGATCATGTGCAGCAGTCAGAACAAAGACAAAAAGGTTTAGCAATGAAAACAGAGCACGCTGGATGGAGTGTCTTGCTGAAGGGCATGGAATCTGAATTCCCTAGCCTCTCAGGACCAGTGGGTCCCAAAGCATCTTTACCTACTCCACTTCTTCCTTCTTTTTTTTTCACACTTTCCTATACACTCTTCCCTATAAACCCTAGCCCAATCACATCCATATCACTTTCCAAAACCATCATAACTCCCACCAACCCCCACCCACTTCAAAATCAAATTTCCTTCCCATTTACCCCACCCATGACTGAACCCTAACCTAGCCCACTCCTATAAATACCTCCTCTTACTAACCCTTCATAAACACACTTCATACACGCAAAAACCCCCCTTGGCCGAATTGCTCTTCTCCCTCCATCTCCATCTATTTTCTTTTTCCCTACTCCATTTTTCTCTTCTGATTATTTTTGCTCGAGGACGAGCAAAAGTTTAAGTTTGGTGTCGGAAAAACCTTGCTTTTTGCTTTCCCTTCCCACTTATGGCACCCATGGTCGGATAACCCTCTAGAAAGAGGAAAGGAAAGGCCGTAGCCGCCACCTTAGAATCTCGGGAGATAGAGAGATTCACCACCAAAGCCCACCAAGACCACTTCTATGAAAATGTGGGAAAGAAAAAGGTGATCTCTGAGGTCCCTTTTAAGCTTAAGAAGAACGATTATCCGGAGATCTGATGAAGGAAAATTGTCGGTATAGAATTTCACAATAAAATCTCAATGCAAGTATGGTTCTAAACCAACAAGCAATCCTCAATCAAGATTTAATTTGTTTGTCACAAGTACAAACCCCAATAAAAATAAACGAAGTATTTAAACATCGGGTCATCTCTCAAGGAATTGCAGGGAAGTGTGCTCAATTATTGGTTATGGATTGTATCTTTTGGCGGTTTTTGAATAAGAGACAAGAAACATAAATGACAAGAAAGTAAAGGAACTCAAAAGGTTTTGGCAAGGGTTGATGGTTAAGGATCACTATCCTTGTTACTAACCACAATATGATAATTACAAGGATCAATCCCATTAAGTCATCCTCTAACAAGTGAAGGAAAGACAAATGAGCTTTATCAATCCTAATCCATAAGTCCTAGCCAACTCACTAATTGATTTAGTGAAAGTGTAACAGCCCAGACCACCCGCTAGCACGATATTGTCCACTTTGGCACACAAAGCCTCACGGTTTTGCCTTTGACGATAAGGATGATAGCCGAAGCCCCCCCACACTCACTCGTCAAAATGCGTCATGCTAGGGAGAGGTATCCACACCCTTATAAGGCATGTTTCGTTCCCCTCCCCAACCGATGTGGGACCTTACAGAAAGACTAGCGTCAATGGACACCAATTATCAACCACTTGGACATTAGCAACTCAAGGTCACCCAAGTTACCATCCCAAGCCAAGAACAAAAAATCTACTCTAACATCCAACCAAGCATTTTGTCAAACACTTGGAAGGCATAAAAGGAAAGTATGGTGAAATTGCAAGAAATAAAAATCTGCAACTACTCAAAGCAAGGAATTTACAATAACAAAGCAATTAAATAATAAGAACATCAAACATAAATTGTATTAAAGGAAAATAAAAGGAACAAGAATGCATAAACATAAAAGCAACAAAATAAAGGAGATGACAACTAAAGATAAAAGAAACAAGTGGTAGCAACAAGAAATTGCAAAGGAAAGTAAATGGGAACAAGAAATAAACTAGATCTAAGAAAATCCTAATCTAAACCCAACCTAATTTCTAGAGAGAAGAGAGAGCTTCTCTCTCTAGAAATCTACCTACAACATGATGCTAAGCTAAACTAATTACTCTCCTCCCTTGACCCCTCTTGAATTCTCCATGAAATAGCCTCAAAAAATGACTTGGATTTGGGCCTGGGCAGCTCATAAATTGCCCCCAGTCTTTTGCCTTTAAGGAGGACACGTGCCACTTGTCACGCATACGCGTCGGTCACGCGTTCGTGTCATATTGCAATTCTCCTTGTCATGCGTACGCGTCATGTCACGCGTACGCATCGTTGACAAATGACCTTCTCACATGCGCGCGTTGCTCACACGTGCGCGTCGCCTTGAAATCTCCACAAGCTCATTTCTTCATGAATTCTTCACTTTTATGCTTTTCTATTCACTCCTTTGATCCATTCCTTGCCTCCTAAACCTGAAATCACTAACACACATATCAAGGCATCGAGTGGAATCAAGGTGAATTAAATTTAGCTATTTTAAGACCTAAAAAGCATGTTTTCACTCATAAGCACAAATCAAGGACAATTACAAAACTATGCTATTTCATTGAATAAATGTGGGTAAAGTTGATAAAATCCTCTAAATTCAACACAAGATAAACCCTAAAAATGGGGTTTATCAAGAACTGAGATGAAATCCGGAGAAGAGGTTGGGAAGTCCTAACCAATCCCATCCAAGAGGTTGGGATCTTAATGGTGCAAGAGTTCTATGCTAAAGCATGGGTCACAAAAAACCATGACATTAGTGTGAACCATCATCCTAAGAATTAGAGCACCATGTTTCGAGGGAAAATCTTAGATTTTAACCCGGAAATTGTGAGGTTGGCGTTCAACTTGACTTTAATGAAAGGAGACCCACATCCTTACACTAGAAAAGTTAACCATGATCAAAGGCTAGATCAAGTGCTCTTAGACATCTATGTGGAAGGAGCACAGTGAAAAAGGGATTCCCAAGGTAAGCCTGTCCAACTAAAAAGGCCTGACTTCAAGCCCATAGCTAGAGGATGGTTGAAATTCATCCAACGCTCTATCATCCCCACTGGCAACTGGTCTGAAGTGACCATAGACCAAGCCATCATGATCCATTGCATCATGCTCAGAGAGGAGGTGGAAGTACATGAGGTGATACCTCAAGAGTTATGCAAAGTGGCGGACAAGCCCTCCACCCAAGCAAGGTTAGCTTTCCCTCATCTCATCTGTCACCTATGCAATTCAGCTAGAATTATCATAGAAGGAGATATCTTCATTGAGGAGGATAAGCCCATCACTAAAAGAAGGATGGAGCATACTAGAGAGCCGGCACAAGAACCACAACATGAGCATGTGCAGCCACCTCAACTTGAGATCCATGAGATGCCTCAAGGGATGTATTTTCCTCCTCAAAGCTATTGGGATCAATGGCACACTTCTCTTGGAGAACTAAGCACTAACATAGATTAGTTGAGGATGGAACATTAGGATCATTCCACCACCCTCCATGAAATAAGAGAAGATTAAAGAGCCATGAGGGAAGAACGAAGAGTTATGAGGGAAGAACAACAGAGACAAGGGCGTGACATTGAAGATATCAAGCGCTCTGTTGGATTCTCTAGAGAAAGTGGTAGCCGTCATCATTAAGGTGGTCCCGTTCCATCACCCCTCTTTTTATGTTATTTTTATGTTTTCCATTATGTTTTATTGTCTATTCTCATGTTCTCATTGCATGATCATTTCTATCTATGGCTTAAAGTTATAAAATGTTCCATATATCTCTCACCTTGCTTAAAAGAAATTTTTATTTGAAAAAGAAAATTAAGTTGCATGAATCTCAAGTTTATCTTAAGAATAGTACAATCATCTTGATGTGGTGGCATTGCTTTTGTTTTTTGAGCGTATGAATGAATAGTGCATATTTGAAAGTGGAATTAAGAATGTTGGCTCTTGAAAGAATGATGATAAAATTGAAGTATTATTGGTAATCTGAAAAATCCAAAAATTGATTCTTGAACCAAGAAAAAGCAGCAAAAAGCAAGATGCAATAAAAAGAAAATAATTGCATACAAAAAAAACAAGCAGAAAAAGCCAATAACCCTTTAAACTAAAAGGCAAGGGTAAAAAGTATCCGAGGCTATGAGCATCAGTGGTTAGGAGGGCCTAAAGGAAACAAAATCCTGGCCTAAGCAGCTCAACCAAGTTGTCCCTAACTATATGCTTGTAGTGTGAAGGTGTTAAGTAAAAAGCTTGAGACTGAGCAGTTAAAATCGTGATCCAAAGAAAAAAGAGTGTGCTTAAGAACTGTGGACACCTCTATATGGGGATTCAAGCAAAACTGAATCACAATCAGAAACGGTTCACCTAGTTAAGTGTCTATGGCATTTATGTATCCGGTGGAAATACTGGAAAATAAAGTGCTTAGGGCCATGGCCAAGACTCTAAAAGTTATGTTCAAGAATAAAAAAGAATTAAACTAGGAGAGTCAATAATATCATCTGGATTCTAAGTTCCTAAAGAGACCAACAATTCTGAGCTTCAATGGATAGTTGGTGCACGAAAATTACACTCACACTATGTAATTCTGCACAACTAACCAGCAAGTGCACTGGGTCGTCCAAGTAATACCTTACGTGAGTAAGGGTCGAATCCCACGGAGATTGTTGGCTTGAAGCAAGTTATGGTTATCTTATTATTCTTAGTCAAGATACCAATAGGGTTCTTTAGTTTCAATTGTAAAAAGTGAAAGGGCATAAAATAAGTAATTGTTACGCAATAATGGAGAATATGTTGGAGTTTTAGAGATGCTTTGTCTTTTGAATCCCTGCAACATACTGCTTTCTTACTTTCAAACATGCAAGGCTCCTTCCACGGCAAGCTGTATACAGGGCGTCACTGTTGTCAATGGCTACTTCCCAACCTCTTAGTGAAAATGGTCTAAATGCTCTATCACAGCACGGCTAATCATCTGTCGGTTCTTGATCATGTCGGAATAGGATCCATTGATCCTTTTGCGTCTGTCATTACGCCCAACACTCACAAGTTTGAAGCTCATCACAGTCATCCAATCCCTGAATCCTACTCGGAATACCACAGACAAGGTTTAGACCTTCCGGATTCTCAAGGATGCTGCCAATGGATTCTAGCTTATACTACGAAGATTCTGATTAAGGAATCTAAGAGATACTCATTCAATCGAAGGTAGAACAGAGGTGGTTGTCAGTCATGCTTTCATAGATTGAGAATAGCGATGAGTGTCACGGATCATCACCTTCATCATAGTTAAGTACGAATGAACATCTTAGAGAGAAACAAGCGTGTTTGAATAGAAAACGGAAATAATTGCATTAATTCATCGAGACGTTGCAGAGCTCCTCACCCCCAACAATGGAGTTTAAAGACTCATGCCATCAAAGAGTACAAAGTTCAGATCTAAAAATGTCATGAGATGCAAAATAAATCTCTAAAAATTGTTTAAATACTAAGCTAGTAACCTAGGTTTACAGAAAATGAGTAAACTAAGATGGATAGTGCAGAAATCTACTTTTGGGGCCCACCTGGTGTGTATTGGGGCTGAAACTTGAGCTTCTCATGTGCCTAGGCTGTTTCTGGAGTTAAACGTCAGGTTGTAACCTGTTTCTGGCGTTCAACTCCAATTTGTAACCTGTTTCTGGCGTTCAACGCCAGAATACAACATGAAACTAGCGTTAAATGCCAGTTTACATCATTTATCTTCGCACAAAGTATGAACTATTATATATTGCTGGAAAGCCCTGGATGTCTACTTTCCAACCCAATTGATAGCGCGCAAATTGGACTCCTGTAGCTCCAAAAAATCCATTCCAAGTGCAGGGACGTCAGAATCCAACACCATCAACTGTCCTTTTTCAGCCTGAATCAGATTTTTGCTCAGCTCCCTCAATTTTAGCCAGAAAATACCTGAAATCACAGAAAAACACACAAACTCATAGTAAAGTTCAGAAATATAAATTTTGCCTAAAAACTAATAAAAATATACTAAAAACTATATGAAATTACCCCAAAAAGCGTATAAAATATCCGCTCATCAATAGTGAAATGCCAAAACTATTTAGAAGCAAAAAGCTTCTAAGTCCCACTCATCTAATTGAAACAGAGCTTCATTGAAAACTCTGAGATTTGTTGTATCTTACTCTTCTTTTTATCCTAGTGTGTTTTTAGTTGCTTTGGGACAAGCAACAGTTTAAGTTTGGTATTGTGATGAGCGGATATTTTATATGCTTTTTGGCATCATTTTCATATAGTTTTTAGCATGTTTTATTTAAGTTTTATTATATTTTCATAGGTTTTAGTGTAAAATTCACATTTTTGGATTCTACTATGAGTTTGTGTATTTTTATGCAATTTCAAGTATTTTCTAGCTGAAATTAAGGAGTTGGAGCAAAAGTCTAATTCAGAGGCAGAGAAAGCACTGCAGATGCTGTCAGGATCTGACCTGCGTGAACTCGAAAGAGCTTTTCTGGAGCTACAAAAGTCCAAATGGAGCGTTCTCAATGGCTACGGAAATCTAACATCTAGGGCCTTTCAGAAATGTATAATAGTATATACTTTTCTTCAAAATAGAAGGCCCAAAACTGGCGTTCAACGCTAGTTATCTACCGCAGTCCAGGCATTCAAATCCCACAAGGGAGTAGCTAGCATTCCAAAGCCTAAGAAGGACCCTCAAGCAGGCGTTCAACACCAAGGAGCCACCCTAGCTCGTGGAGACACTCAAAGCTCAGCCCAAACACTCACCAAGTGGGCCCCAGAAGTAGATTTTGACACTAAATGACTGTTTTACCCTTCTTATGTAATCCTTAGTTATTAGATTTGTATTTAAAGGAGAAGATCACCCTTGTTTAAGGTCCTTCAATCTCTTCTAGCATATTTTGAATTCCATTGTATTTTTCTATCAGTATGAGTCACTAAACCTCCTAGGTTGAGGCTAGGAGCTTTGCTGAGTTTTATGGCTCAATAAAAGTACTACTATTCTATTCTCAATTCGTGTTTTGATTCTATTCTAAGATGTATCTTTGTTCTTCATCCTTATGAATGCGTTGAACCGGCAGAAGGTTATCTCATTCTACATGGATTCAGAATGAGTCTTTCATCAAACAACAATGAACCACTAGCTTGATCATACATCTCTTAGACAGCTAATCCACAACTTCATTGGGGACTTCTCGAGACACCAGTTCAGACGAAGCACGGGGAAATTAGAGTTTTTGTGGTAAAGGCTAGAACCACAAGGCGCAGCATTCTCTGATTCAGAAGATTCGACCTTGTCTGTGGCGTTTTGAGTAGGATCATCAAGGGGAAAGAACTGCAGGAGCTTTACCCTCAATCAGACTGGATCTGTACTAACCCTGGGGTTCAGCATTGGAGGAGATTTGGCGACCTCTCAAGAAAGGCGTTGATCACACACAGCCTGCCATAGAAGAAATCATTCATAGTTGGAGTAGACAGGAAGACCAAATTGATCCAGAAGAGCAAAGCATCTCCGAATTCTTAACCATCTTCTTATAACCGGTTTCACTCAATTTAAGTAATTTCATTCTTATTTTACTTTTATATGCTTTAAATAAACAAACAAATTTTCTATTCGCCTGACTAAGATCTACAAGATAACCACAGCTTGATTCAAATCACAATCCTCGTGTGATCGACCCTGACTCACTCAGGTATTACTTGGACGACCCAGTGCACTTGCTGGTTCAGTTGTGTGAAGTGTGATTCCGCGCACCAAATACTTTAAGTTGTGTCTCATGCATATAGGATATCCTTGTGGTATGGATTGCATGACTGTCACTGTGTTTCCATTTTAGAGACTATTCGCACCTTGCTTGAAATGTTAAGACTGATCATATTAATATTGCATGTTAGGTGCGAACATGATCTTGATGGCTGCACGGGGACAAGGACGTGGTAGGCGTGATGCGAACCCTGTAGAGGAACCAACGAGGGTGCAGATGCTTTTATAACTGCGATGACCACCATGGCTAAGGCTGTGTGTGAAACACTAATTACTACAACATGAGCAATTAACCGTTTAGGAGATAGGAATGGAGATCGTAATAAAGGACGCAATGGTGAGCGTGGTGGAGACAGTAATGATAATGAAGGCGCTAGAAACTACGAAAATCCTCTGACAATGGCAACCTTTCTGAAAGTGAATCCGCCCAAGTTTAAAGGGACACTTGTTGCAACTGAAGCTGACAATTGGTTCCGTGGTATTGAGAAGTCATTGCGAGCGTAACATGTACCAGAAAGACAACATGTGGAGTTTGCGACCTATATGCTGGAGGGAGAAGCTGAACACTGGTGGCATGGAGTGCAATGTTTGTTAAGGAGGATTGTTGGTATGAAGCAAGCTATGGTCACCTTGTAAATCTCAGTTAGGCAGATTAAATGGTTTATGATAAGTTCGAAAATTAATAATAAACAGAAAATAAAATAGTAAATAGTTACCCATATAATTCCATGGTGGAAATTTCAGATAGGCATATGGAGATGCTGTGCTCCTCTCGAATCTCTACTTTCTCATTACATTCATCCAATCCTTCTTACTCCTTTCCATGGCAAGCTGTATGTAGGGCATCACCGTTGTCAATGGCTACATCCCATCCTCTCAGTGAAAATGGTCCTATGCTCTGTCACAGCACGGCTAATCATCTGTCGGTTCTCAATCAGGTTGGAATAGAATCCCTTGATTCTTTTGCGTCTGTCACTAACGCCCAGCCTTCAGGAGTTTGAAGCTCGTCACAGTCATTCAATACCAGAATCCTACTCGGAATACCACAGACAAGGTTAGACTTTCCAGATTTCCAGAATCCTACTCGGAATACCACAGACAAGGTTAGACTTTCCGGATCCCCATGAATGCTGCCATCTATCTAACTTATACCACGAAGATTCTGTTGGAGAATCTAAGAGATATGCGCCCGGCCTAAAGTAGAACGGAAGTGGTTGTCAGTCACGCGCGTTCATAAGTGAGAATGATGATGAGTGTCACGGATCATCACATTCATCAAGTTGAAGTGCAACGTATATCTTGGAATAAGAATAAAAGAGAATTGAATAGAAAATAATAGTAATTGTATTGAAACTTGAGGTACAGCAGAGCTCCACACCCTTAATCTATGGTGTGTAGAAACTCCACCATTGAAAATACATAAGTGAAAGGGAGGTCAGATTCCAGAAAATCTCTGGAAAGCTCTGGATGTCTACTTTCCAACGCCGTTGAGAGCGCGCCATTTGGAGTTCTGTAGCTCCAGAAAATCCATTTCGAGTGCAGGGAGGTCAGATTCCAACAGCATCAGCAGTCCTTTGTCAGCCTCCTATCATAGTTTTGCTTAAGTCCCTCAATTTCAGCCAGAAATTACCTGAAATCACAGAAAAACACACAAACTCATAGTAAAGTCCAGAAATGTGAATTTAACATAAAAACTAATGAAAACATCCCTAAAAGTAGCTTGAACTTACTAAAAACTACCTAAAAATAATGCCAAAAAGCGTATAAATTATCCGCTCATCACAACACCAAACTTAAATTGTTGCTTGTCCCCAAGCAACTGAAAATCAATTAGGAAAAAAAGAAGAGAATATACTATAAATTCCAAAATATCAATGAATATTAATTATAATTAGATGAGCGGGACTTGTAGCTTTTTGCTTCTGAACAGTTTTGGCATCTCACTTTTTCCTTTGAAGTTCAGAATGATTGGCTTCTCTAGGAACTTAGAATTTTGGATAGTGTTATTGACTTTCCTAGTTAAGCATGTTGATTCTTGAACACAGTGATGAGCGGATAATTTGTACCCTTTTTGGCATTGTTTTTAGTATGTTTTTAGTATGATCTAGTTAGTTTTTAGTATATTTTTATTAGTTTTTAGTTAAAATTCACTTTTCTGGACTTTACTATGAGTTTGTGTGTTTTTCTGTGATTTCAGGTATTTTCTGGCTGAAATTGAGGGACCTGAGCAAAAATCTGATCCAGAGACTGAAAAGGACTGCAGATGCTGTTGGATTCTGACCTCCCTGCACTCGAAGTGGATTTTCTGGAGCTACAGAAGCCCAATTGGCGCGCTCTCAACGGAGTTGGAAAGTAGACATCCTGGGCGTTCCAGCAATATATGATAGTCTATACTTTGCCCAAGATTTGATGGCCCAAACCGGCGTTCAAAGTCACCCTCAGAAATTCCAGCGTTAAACGCCGGAACTGGCACCTAAATGGGAGTTAAACGCCCAAACTGGCATAAAAGTTGGCGTTTAACTCCAAGAAGAGTCTCTACACGAAATTGCTTCATTGCTCAGCCCAAGCACACACCAAGTGGGCCCGGAAGTGGATTTTTATGTCATTTACTCATCTCTATACACCCTAGGCTACTAGTTCTCTATATATAGGACCTTTTACTATTGTATTTTCATCTTGGTTCTTCTGGTTCCCTCTCTGGGACCGAAACCAATGATCACACTATCACTTATGTATTTTCAACGGTGGAGTTTCTACACACCATAGATTAAGGTGTGGAGCTCTGCTGTACCTCGAGTATTAATGCAATTACTATTGTTCTTCTATTCAATTCCGCTTGTTCTTTGTCCAAGATATTCATTTGCACCCAAGAACATGATGAATGTGATGATTATGTGACGCTCATCATCATTCTCACTTATGAACAAAGTGACTGACAACCACTCTTGTTCTACAAGCAAATGAGGCTCTAATGTTTATCTCTTGGATTCTTTAACCGGAATCTTCGTGGTATAAGCTAGAACTGATGGCGGCATTCAAGAGAATCCGGAAGGTCTAAACCTTATCTGTGGTATTCTGAGTAGGATTCAATGATTGAATGACTGTGACGTGCTTCAAACTCCTAGCAGGCGGGGCGTTAGTGACAGACGCAAAAGAATCACTGGATTCTATTCCGGCCTAACCGAGAACCGACAGCTGATTAGCCATATGCTGTGACAGAGCATAGGAACATTTTCACTGAGAGGATGGGAGGTAGCCACTGACAACGGTGAAACCCTACATAAGCTTGCCATGGAAAGGAGTAAGAAGGATTGGATGAAGACAGTAGGAAAGCAGAGAGACGGAAGGGAAGGCATCTTCATACGCTTATCTGAAGTTCCTACCAATGAATTACATAAGTACCTCTATCTTTATCTTTATGCTTTATTCGTATATCACTATACCCATTTGAGTCTACCTGACTAAGATTTACAAGGTGACCATAGCTTGCTTCATACCAACAATCTCCGTGGGATCGACCCTTACTCGCGTAAGGTTTATTACTTGGACGACCCAGTGCACTTGCTGGTTAGTTGTGCGAAGTTGTAGTGATCACAATTTCGCGCACCAAGTTTTTGGCGCCGTTGCCGGGGATTGTTTTGTGTATGGACAACTGACGGTTCATCTTGTTGCTTAGATTAGGTATTTTTTCTTCAGAGTTCTTAAGAATGAATTCTAGTGTTTCAAGGTGATGTTCTTATCATCACCAAAGCTGATTGATTTTCATCAATTTAGCTCTTGAATGCAATGTCCTGCTGAAGCTTGGCTAGCCATGTCTAATTCCTTTAGACTAAAGCTTTAGACTAACATTGCATGATTCCTGGAATTCTCATTAAGAATTTTGATACCTTTATTTTCTTTTCCACTTAATTTTCGAAAAATCCAAAAAAAAAATTTCAAAATCATAAAAACCAAAAATATTTTATGTTTCTTGTTTGAGTCTAGTGTCTAATTTTAAGTTTGGTGTCAATTGCATGCATTCATTCATGTATCTTAAGGATCTTCAAGATGTTATTGATGATTTCTTACTCTAATCTTTAAATTCTCTTGACTTGAGTGTTTTGTGTGTCTCATATGCATTCTCATTAGTGTCAGTAGTATACAAATTGCTAAGTTTGGTGTCTTGCATGCATTGTTATTTGGTTTTAGTTGCATTTTGATTATTAAAAATCCAAAAATATTTTTAATTTGTGTCTTCTCAAGTCAATAATACAGAGAATTGAAGATTCAGAACATACAGCAGAGGAATTGCACAGAAAAAGCTGGGCGTTCAAAACGCCCAGTGAAGAAGGACAGACTGGCGTTTAAACGCCAGCCAGGATACCTGGTTGGGCGTTTAACGCCCAAAAGGGTAGTATTTTGGGCGTTAAACGCCAGAATGTGCACCATTCTGGGCGTTTAACGCCAGGATGGCACAAGGGGGAGGATTTTGTTTTCAAATCAATTTTTTTTCAAGTTTTCAAAGTTTTTCAAAATCAAATCTTTTTCAAATCATATCTTTTCAATCAAATGTTTTCAAAATCAATTTCTTTCCTTTTTCAAAGATACTTGCTAACAATTAATGATTTGATTGAACATTTCAAGTATGTTGCCTTTTCTGTTGAGAAAGGTTTAATGTTTGAATCATATCTTTTCTTGTTAGGCAAGTCATTAATTTTTTTTTATCTTTTTTAAAATTGTTTTCAAATCATATTTTCTCAATCACATATTTTTAAAATCAATCATATCTTCTTAACCTCATCTTTTTCAAAATAGCTTTCAATAAAATCTTTTTGACTTCTAATTTCAAAATCTTTTTCAAAAATCACTTGATTTCTTTCCCACTCTTATTTTCGAAAATTAATTAGTGTTTTTCAAAATGTTTTCAATTTCTTTAACCTAATTTTCGAAAATTCTCTTCCCCTCTTCCCACATCCTTCTATTTATGGAGTACCACTCCTTCTCAATGCACAATTCGAACTCTCTCTGATTAAGTTCGAATTCTTCTACCTCCTTCTTCTATTTTTCTGTTCTTCTGACACCTCAAGGAATCTCTATACTGTGACATAGAGGATTCCACATTTTCTTGTTCTCTTCTCTTTCATATGAGCAGGAGCAGAGACAAAGGCATTCTTGTTGAAGCTGACCCTGAACCTAAAAGGACCTTAAAGCGAAAGCTAAGAGAAGCTAAGGCACAACTCTCTGTAGAGGACCTAACAGAAATCTTCAAAGAAGAAGAACCCATGGCAGCCGAAAACAACAACAATGCAAACAATGCAAGGAAGGTGCTGGGTGACTTTACTGCACCTACTCCCGACTTCTATGGGAGAAGCATCTCTATCCCTGCCATTGGAGCAAACAACTTTGAGCTTAAGCCTCAATTAGTTTCTCTAATGCAACAGAATTGCAAGTTTCATGGACTTCCATTGGAAGATCCTCATCAGTTTTTAGCTGAATTCTTGCAAATCTGTGACACTGTCAAGACTAATGGGGTAGACCCTGAGGTCTACAAACTTATGCTATTCCCTTTTGCTGTAAGAGACAGAGCTAGGACATGGTTGGACTCACAACCTAAAGAAAGCCTGGACTCATGGGAAAAGCTAGTCAATGCCTTCTTGGCAAAGTTCTTTCCACCTCAAAAATTGAGTAAGCTTAGAGTGGAAGTCCAAACCTTCAGACAGAAGGATGGAGAATCCCTCTATGAAGCTTGGGAAAGATACAAACAATTGATCAGAAAATGTCCTTCTGACATGCTTTCTGAATGGAGCATCATAGGTATTTTCTATGATGGTCTCTTTGAACTATCCAAGATGTCTTTGGATAGCTCTGCTGGAGGATCTCTTCATTTGAAGAAGACGCCTACAGAAGCTCAAGAGCTAATTGAACAAGATATTGACTCAACAAGTCAATTTGATTTCTCAAAGTCTGTCTAGAATGCAAAGTGCACCAAGCAGTACTAAGGATGCTTCATCTAAGGAAGAAGCTTATTGGTGCGCGAAATTGTGAACAATACTTTTCACAACTCTCATAATCCCCGGTCATGAACTCCAAAAACTTGGTAGCTCAATCCCATGGAATTACACAACTTCGCACAACTAACCAGCAAGTGCACTGGGTCGTCCAAGTAATACCTTACGCGAGTAAGGGTCGATCCCACGGAGATTGTTGGCATGAAGCAAGCTATGGTCATCTTGTAAATCTTAGTCAGGCAGACTCAAATGGGTATAATGATATACGAATAAAGCATAAAGATAAAGATAGAGGTACTTATGTAATTCATTGGTAGGAACTTCAGATAAGCGTATGAAGATGCCTTCCCTTCCGTCTCTTTGCTTTCCTACTGTCTTCATCCAATCCTTCTTACTCCTTTCCATGGCAAGCTCGTGTAGGGTTTCACCGTTGTCAATGGCTACCTCCCATCCTCTCAGTGAAAACGATTGCATATGCTCTATCACAGCACGCGGAATTCAGCTGTCGGTTCTCGGTCAGGCCGGAATAGAATCCATTGATTCTTTTGTGTCTGTCACTAACGCCCTGCCTGCTAGGAGTTTGAAGCGCGTCACAGTCATTCAATCATTGAATCCTACTCAGAATACCACAGACAAGGTTAGACCTTCCGGATTCTCTTGAATGCCGCCATCAGTTCTCGCCTATACCACGAAGACTCTGATCTCACGGAATGGTTGGCTCGTTTGTCAGGCGAGCACTCGGTTGTCAGGCGATCAACCATGCATCGTGCAATCAGGAATCCAAGAGATATTCACTAGAGCCTTGGTTGCTTGTAGAACAAAAGTGGTTGTCAGTCACCTTGTTCATAAGTGAGAATGATGATGAGTGTCACGGATCATCACATTCATCAAGTTGAAGAACAAGTGATATCTTAGAACAGGAACAAGCGGAATTGAATGGAAGAACAATAGTAATTGCATTAATACTCGAGGTACAGCAGAGCTCCACACCTTAATCTATGGTGTGTAGAAACTCCACCGTTGAAAATACATAAGAACAAGAGTGATCATTGGTTTCGGCCCCAGAGAGGGAACCAGAAGAACCAAGATGAAAATACAATAGTAAAAGGTCCTATATATAGAGAACTAGTAGCCTAGGGTGTACAAAGATGAGTAAATGACATAAAAATCCACTTCCGGGCCCACTTGGTGTGTGCTTGGGCTGAGCAATGAAGCAATTTCGTGTAGAGACTGTTCTTGGAGTTAAACGCCAGCTTTTATGCCAGTTTGGGCGTTTAACTCCCATTTAGGTGCCAGTTCCGGCGTTTAACGCTGGGAATTCTGAGGGTGACTTTGAACGCCGGTTTGGGCCATCAAATCTTGGGCAAAGTATGGACTATCATATATGGCTGGAAAGCCCAGGATGTCTACTTTCCAACGCCGTTAAGAGCGCGCCAATTGGGCTTCTGTAGCTCCAGAAAATCCACTTCGAGTGCAGGGAGGTCAGAATCCAACAGCATTTGCAGTCCTTTTCAGTCTCTGGATCAGATTTTTGCTCAGGTCCCTCAATTTCAGCCAGAAAATACCTGAAATCACAGAAAAACACACAAACTCATAGTAAAGTCTAGAAAAGTGAATTTTAACTAAAAACTAATAAAAATATACTAAAAACTAACTAGATCATACCAAAAACATACTAAAAACAATGCCAAAAAGTGTATAAATTATCCGCTCATCACAACACCAAACTTAAATTGTTGCTTGTCCTCAAGCAACTAAAATTCAAATAAGATAAAAAGAAGAGAATATACTATAGACTCCAAATTATCAATGAAACATAGCTCCAAATTAGATGAGCGGGACTAGTAGCTTTTTGCCTCCGAACAGTTTTGGCATCTCACTTTATCCTTTGAAATTCAGAATGATTGGCATCTTTAGGAACTCAGAATCCAGATAGTGTTATTGATTCTCCTAGTTAAGTATGATGATTCTTGAACACAGCTACTTATTGAGTCTTGGCCGTGGCCCAAAGCACTCTGTCTTCCAGTATTACCACCGGATACATACATGCCACAGATTGTGACTCAGCTTTGCTAGAGTCCCCAATTAGAGGTGTCCAGGGTTCTTAAGCACACTCTTTTTGCCTTGGATCACAACTTTATTTCTTTCTTTTTCTTTTCTTTTTCTTTCTCCCCTTTTTTTTCGTTTTTCTCCTTCTTTTTTTTTTTTGTATTCACTGCTTTTCTTGCTTCAAGAATCATTTTTATGATTTTTCAGATCCTCAGTAACATGTCTCCTTTTTCATCATTCTTTCAAGAGCCAACAATTTTAACATTCATGAACAACAAATTCAAAAGACATATGCACTGTTCAAGCATACATTCAGAAAACAAAAAGTATTGCCACCACATCAAACTAATTAAGCCAGTTTTAAAGATGAATTCGAAATCCTGTACTTCTTGTTCTTTTGTGATTAAAAACAGTTTTCATTTAAGAAAGGTGATGGATTCATAGGACATTCATAACTTTAAGGCATAGACACTAAGACACTAATGATCATAAGACACAAACATGGATAAACATAAGCATAAATTTTCGAAAAACAGAAGAATAAAGAACAAGGAGATTAAAGAACGGGTCCACCTTAGTGATGGCGGCTTGTTCTTCCTCTTGAAGGTCTTATGGAGTGCTTGAGCTCCTCAATGTCTCTTCCTTGTCTTTGTTGCTCCTCTCTCATGATTCTTTGATCTTCTCTAATTTCATGGAGGAGGATGGAATGTTCTTGGTGCTCCACCCTTAGTTGTCCTATGTTGGAACTCAATTCTCCTTGGGAGGTGTTCAGTTGCTCCCAATAGTTTTGTGGAGGAAAGTGCATCCCTTGAGGCATCTCAGGGATTTCATGATGAGGAATTTCCTCATGCTTGCTCCATCCTTTTCTTAGTGATGGGCTTGAGGTCATGCCTTCTCAGTTGAACCAGCTTTCCTCTTGAGCTTTTCTTCCATTGAGCGCCCTCTTCACAAATGTTTATGAGGACTTGGTCCAACCTTTGATCAAAGTTTACCCTTTTTCATGGCCACAACTTCATAGAAGTGGTCTTGATGCACCCTTGAGATAAATCTCTCCATCTCCCATGACTCGGAGGTGAAAGCTTTTGCCTTCCCTTTCCTCTTTCTAGAGGTTTCTCCGGCCTTGGATGCCATAAATGGTTATGGAAAAACGAAAAAGCAACGCTTTTACCACACCAAACTTAAAAGGTTTGCTCGTCCTCGAGCAAAAGAAGAAAGAAGAGAGTAGAAGAAGAAGAAATGAGGAAGAAGGGAGTGGCTTATGTATTCGGCCAAGGAGAGGGAGAAGTGTTTAAGGTGTGTGAAAATGAAGGAGTGAAGGAGGGTTTATATAGGAGAGGGGGAGAGGGTTGTTCGGCCATTTGAGGGTGGGTTTGGGTGGGAAAGTGGTTTGAATTTGAATGGAGGGGTAGGTGGGGTTTTATGAAGGATGGATGTGAGTGGTGAAGAGAAAGAGGGGATTTGATAGGTGAGGGGTTTTTGGGGAAGAGGTGTTGAGGTGATTGGTGAAGAAGAGAGAGAGAGTGGTAGGGTAGG
Source organism: Arachis stenosperma (assembly GCF_014773155.1). Taxonomy (NCBI): domain Eukaryota; kingdom Viridiplantae; phylum Streptophyta; class Magnoliopsida; order Fabales; family Fabaceae; genus Arachis; species Arachis stenosperma. Next base: position 62,572,113 of record NC_080382.1, on the reverse strand, counting down.
TGGGGATCCTGTGGGGTCCACAGATCCTGAGGTGTCAAGGAAAAGTCATCCCTGCACCAAATGGCATGCAAAATCACGTTTGTGCCATTTCTGGCGTTAAACGCCGGGCTGGTGCCCATTCCTGGCGTTTAACACCAGGTTCTTGCCCTTTTCTGGCATTTAACGCCAGTCTGGTGCCCCTTTCTGGCGTTAAACGCCCAGAATGGTGCCAGACTGGGCGTTAAATGCCCAACTGCTAGCCTCACTGGCGTTTAAACGCCAGTGAATTCTTCCTCCAGGGTGTGCTGTTTTTCTTCCTGTTTTTCACTCTGTTTTTGCTTTTTCAATGGATTTTGTGACTTCTTATGATCATCAACCTACAAAAAACATAAAATAACAAAAGAAAATATATAAAATATAATCATTGGGTTGCCTCCTGGTGGACGAAATTGTGATTCAATATTCTTAATATATTATTCTATCTTTTGAGCTTTGGCATGTACCCTTAGGGCCCTGGTTGAATTCACAACTCCGTTCAACTAACCAGCAAGTGTACTGGGTCGTCCAAGTAATACCTTACGTGAGTAAGGGTCGAATCCACAGAGATTATTGGTTTGAAGCAATCAATGTTTATTTTATTTGTCTTAGTCAGGATTTCAAGAAAATTGTTTGGGCTACTTGAACAACAGAGTTATTTGTTTATAAAGGATTATGGAATATATTGGAATAATAAAGAGTACTAGCGTTACTTGTTGTGCAGTAATGGAGAATATGTTGGAGTTTTGGAGATGCTTTGTCCTCTGACTTCAACTCTTCCTTGAAATCCTCTTCTCACACGCAGATTCCTTCCATGGCAAGCTCTATGTAGGGTGTCACCGTTGTCAGTGGCTACTTCCCATCCTCGCAGTGAAAGCTATGCACGCACTCTGTCACAGTACGGCCAATCACCGGTTGGTTCCCGCTCCTATTGGAATAGAATCCCTCTTTTGCGTCTGTCACTAACGCCCAGCAGGTTAAAGTTTGAAGCACGTCACAGTCATTCAATCCTGGAATCCTACTCGGAATACCACAGACAAGGTTTAGACTTTCCGGATTCTCATGAATGCTGCCATCAATCCGGCTTATACCACGAAGACTCTGTTGGGGAATCTAAGAGATATTCATTCAATCTGATGTAGAACGGAGGTGGTTGTCAGGCACACGTTCATGGGTTGAGGAAGGTGATGAGTGTCACGGATCATCACCTTCTCCACAGTTAGGCGCGAATAAACATCTTAGATAAGAACAAGCGTGTTTGAATGGAAAACAAAGGAATTGTATTAATCATCGAGACGCTGCAGAGCTCCTCACCCCCAACAATGGAGTTTAGAGACTCATGCCGTCAAAGTATGTAATTCAGATCTGAAAATGTCATGAGGTACAAGATAAGTCTGTAAAAGTTGTTTAAATAGTAAACTAGTAACCTAGGTTTACAGAAAGTGAATAAACTAAGATAATTGGTGCAGAAATCCACTTCTGGGGCCCACTTGGTGTGTGCTGGGGCTGAGACTAAAGCTTTCCACGTGTGGAGGCCTTTCTTGGCGTCAAACTCCAGGTTTTGACGTGTTTTGGGCGTTCAACTCCGGATCATGACGTTTTTCTGGCGTTTAACTCCAGACAGCAGCATGTACTTGGCGTTCAACGCCAAGTTACGTCGTCTATCCTTGCGCAAAGTATGGACTATTATATATTGCTGGAAAGCCCTGGATGTCTACTTTCCAACGCCGTTGAGAGCGCGCCAATTGGACTCCTGTAGCTCCAGAAAATCCATTTCGAGTGCAGGGAGGTCAGGATCCAACAGCATCAGCAGTCCTTTTTCAGCCTAAGTCAGATTTTTGCTCAACTCCCTCAATTTCAGCCAGAAAATACCTGAAATCACAGAAAAATACACACACTCATAGTAAAGTCCAGAATATGATTTTGCCTAAAAACTAATATTATTTAACTAAAAACTAATTAAAACATGCTAAAATCTACATGAAATTACCCCCAAAAAGCGTACAAAATATCCGCTCATCACAACACCAAACTTAAACTGTTGCTTGTCCTCAAGCAACTAGATAAATAAAATAGGTTTTAACAGAAATTAAGAAGTAATAATATTTTAGAGTTTTAACATGAAGCTCATATTCTTATTAGATGAGCGGGCTTGTAGCTTTTTGTTTCTGAACAGTTTTGGCATCCCCCTGTATCTTTAAATTTTCAGAATAATTGGCATCCTTAGGAACTCAGAATTCAGATAGTATTATTGACTCTCCTAGTGTAGTATGTTGATTCTTGAACACAGTTATTTTATGAGTCTTGGCTGTGGCCCTAAGCACTTTGTTTTCCAGTATTACCACCAGATACATAAATGCCACAGACACATAACTGGGTGAACCTTTTCAGATTGTGACTTAGCTTTGCTAAAGTCCCCAGTCAGAGGTGTCCAGAGCTCTTAAGCACACTCTGTTTGTCTTGGATCACGACTTTAACCACTCAGTCTCAAGTTGTAACTTGGACCTGCATGCCACAAGCACATGGTTAGGGACAGCTTGGTTTAGCCGCTTAGGCCTGGATTTTATTTCCTTGGGCCCTCCTCTCCATTGATGCTCAAAGCCTTGGATCCTTTTTACCCTTGCCTTTTGGTTTTAAGGGCTGCTTGGCTTTTATTCCTTTTGATTGTAAATATAAATATATATATATTTTTTGAACTGCTTTTTCTTGCTTCAAGAATCAATTTCATGATTTTTCAGATCATCAATAATATTTTTCGTGTTCCTCATCCTTTCAGGAGCCAATATTCATCAAATTCAAGGTACAATTTATGCACTGTTCAAGCATTCATTCAGAGAACAGAAAGTATTGCCACCACATATAATTAATTATAGTCTTTATTACTAAGAACTCATAAATATAGATTACTTCTTTATTCTAAAAAATCTACTACTTTATTCATGCCTGATGATGATGAGAAAAATAAATTATAGCTTAATTGAAAATAAAATCAAAATAGATAAACTAATTACTACTAAATATCTCCTAAGGTGAATTTAAAAAAAATGCTATCACTAAGTTAAAGCAGGAAAATTAAAGGGAAAGAAAATTAGAACTTAGCAACCTGTTGTTTTGAGGAGTAGGTGCTCCTTTTAAAAATGTGGTGCTTTTTCATGGATTAATCCTTTGGCGCTTTAGCTCCCTTAGATTCACATCCTTGCTCTTCCTGTTCTCTCAGGTGCCATGATCTTAATGAGTTTTAGCTCAGTGATCATGGCAAATCACACCAACTTAGAGGTTTGCTTGTCCTCAAGTAAAAGAAAGGAAAGGAGAGGAGTAGAAGGAGAGGTATTTCGAAAAAAATAAGATGAGTTGAAAAAGATATGAGAAGAAATTAAAAATATTTGAAAAAGAATTGGATTAGAAAAATATAATTTTAAAAAAAAGAAAAGATATGAATCAAAATTTAAAAGATAGAATTGAATTTTAATTTTGAAAAGGATTTTTAAAAGGAGTTAAAGATGTGTTGGAAACAAATTTGAAAAGATGATGGATTGAATTGGAAAGCCATTTGTTCTTTTGGGTTAAGATAAATCTAAAAAAATTTGCAATCATTGGATTTTAGAAATTAGGATAAACTTTTTGGAATTGAAAGTGATAATTTAAAATATGTTTATGCAAGAATCATGAATTGAAACATAAAAATTTTGAAAAATTGCAAAGAAAAACGAAATTGTACCCCTCCCACCATCCTGGCGTTAAACGCCCAGGATGCTAGCAACTGGCGTTAAACGCCCAGAAGGTGCATCTTTCTGGCGTTTAACGCCCAGAAGATGCTCCTTTCTGGCGTTTAACGCCCAGATGGCTACCCTTACTGGCGTTAAACGCCCAGTGGGAGCTTCTTTGGCGTTTAACGCCCAAAGTATTTCTTACTGGCTTTTTCATGCCAGTGAGCTTCCAAATTTCCCTGTAACTCTGTGACTTCAACCAATTGCTATTTCACCTTTTGAAGATACTTGGACTCAAACCTGTAAAGAAAATCAATACGAATAAAATTAAATTTCGTGATTGGCTGGGTTGCCTCCCAGCAAGCGCTTCTTTAATGTCTTTTAGCTGGACTGAGTTTTAATCAAGTCTCAGTTTTGAGCATTCTTGCTCAAAATTGCCTTCAAGATAATGTTTGACTCTTTGTCCATTAACAATGAACTTTTGTTAGAGTCATTATCCTGAAGCTCTATGTATCCATATGGTGACACGTTTGTAATGACATATGGACCTCTCCACCGGGATTTTAATTCCCCAGGGAATAATTTGAGCCTAGAATTGAATAGCGGAACTTTTTGCCCCGGCTCAAAGACTCTGGATGACAATTTCTTATCATGCCATCTTTTCGCTTTCTCTTTGTAAATCTTTACATTTTCGAAAGCATTGAGTCTAAATTCCTCTAGCTCTGATTCGAGACTCTCAGCCATATTGACCTCTCTTACCAGAGAGTCAATTATATCAACACTCATGCAGTCATTTGGGGTGTCTGGATGTTGCATGGCTTTAACAACATTCAGCTTGAACTCTTCCTCATTGACTCTCAAGGTTACTTCCCCTTTTTGGACATCAATGAGGGTTCGGCCAGTTGCTAGGAAAGGTCTTCCTAGAATGAGAGTTGCATTCTTGTGCTCCTCCATTTCCAGCACCACAAAGTCAGTAGGAAAGGCAAATGGCCCAACCTTGACTATCATGTCCTCAATCACGCCTGATGGGTATTTAATGGAGCCATCAGCAAGTTGAAGACATATCCTGGTTGGTCTGATTTCTTCAGTTAAACCAAGCTTTCTAATAGTAGATGCAGGCATTAGGTTGATACTTGCTCCAAGATCACATAAAGCTTGCTTGGTGCAAGTGCCCTCTAATGTGCATGGTATCATAAAGCTCCCAGGATTTTTAAGCTTCTCAGGTAAGCTTTTCAGAATGACTGCACTGCATTCTTCAGTGAGGTAAACTTTTTCAGTTTCCCTCCAATCCTTCTTATGACTTAAGATCTCTTTCATGAACTTAGCATAAGAGGGTATTTGCTCAAGTGCTTCTGCAAACGGAATCTTTATTTCAAGAGTCCTGAGGTAGTCTGCAAAGCGGGCAAATTGCTTATCCTGTTCCGCTTGGCGGAGTTTTTGAGGATAAGGCATTTTGGCTTTGTATTCCTCAACCTTAGTTGCTGCAGGTTTATTACCTACAGAAGTGGGTTGGGAAGCCTTTTTAGAAGGGTTGTTATCAGCACTTGTATGTGACTGATTCCCCACTGGTATTTGAATGCCAGTGGTGGGAGCTGGAGTGGCGTTAGACGCCCCCTCCTTGTTTGTTACTGGCGTTTGAACGCCAGCTTTGTCCCTTTCTGGGCTCGGACCGTCTTTAGGAGGATTCTGAGTATCCACTTGTTCATTTCTTGGTTTCCTGCTACTTTGAAGTGAGGTATTTAATGTTTTCCCACTTCTTAATTGAACTGCTTGACATTCTTCTGTTATTTGTCTGACAGTTGTTTTTCTGTCTGCTTTAATTGTACTTCCATGTTCCTGTTAGCCATTCTTGTTTCCTGTAATATTTCCTTGAATTCGGCTAGCTGTTGAGTTAGAAAGTCCAATTGCTGATTGAATTCATTAGCCTGATCCACTGGACTGAGTTCTGCAGTTACTGTTTTAGTTTCTTCTTTCATGAAAGATTCATTGCTTAAGTACAGATGTTGATTTCTGGCAACTGTATCAATAAGCTCTTGAGCCTCTTCAATTGTTTTTCTCATATGTATAGATCCACCAGCTGAGTGGTCTAGAGAAATCTGAGCTTTTTCTGTAAGCCCATAGTAGAAGATGTCTAATTGCACGCACTCTGAAAACATTTCAGAGGGGCATTTTCTTAGCAACTCTCTGTATCTCTCCCAGGCATCATAAAGAGATTCATTATCTCCTTGTTGAAGCCTTGGATGCTTAGCCTTAGCTGTGTCATCCGTTTGGGAGGGAAATAGTGATTCAGGAATTTTTCTGACAGCTGTTTCCATGTTTTCATGCTGTTCTTAGGCTGGTTATTTAACCACCTCTTAGCTTGATCTTTTACAGCAAATGGAAACAGTAACAGTCTGTAGACATCCTGATCTACTTTCTTATCATGTACTGTATCAGCAATTTGCAGAAATTGTGCCAGAAACTCTGTAGGTTCTTCATGTGGAAGACCGGAATACTGGCAGTTTTGCTGCACCATGATAATGAGCTGAGGATTCAGCTCAAAGCTACTAACTCCAATGGAAGGTATACAATACTACTCCCATATGAAGCAGTAGTGGGGTTAGCATATGACCCCAAAGTCCTCTTGGACTGTTCATTCATATTGTCTTGTCCATTCATACTTACTTCCATAATGGAATACAAGAGATATTTTATGTTGATATTATTTATTTTCTAGTAGTGGGACAAATAAAATGGAATATATAAAAAAAATATTTTGAAAATATTTTGTGAAAAATTTTTCGAAAAATTTGAAATTGAAATTTGAATTTATAAAAAAAAAATTTCGAAAAAGTAGTTTTAAAATTGGTTAGAAAATATAAATTTTTGAATTTTGAATTTTATGATGAAAGAAAAACACACAAAAACAAGACTTAAAATTTTTAGATCTAGTGCTCCTATTTTCGAAAATTTTTGGAGGGAAAACACCAAGGAACACCAAACTTAAAATTTTAAGATCAAGACACAAGAAAAAAAAAACTCAAGAACACCTTGAGATTCACAAGAACACCAAGAACACAAGGAAGAACACCAAACTTAAAATTTTTAGAAAATCAAAATAAATTTTCGAAAATTATAAAAGCTTAACAAGAAAACACCAACTTAGAGTTTGGCACAAGATTAAATCAAGAAAAATTATTTTTGAAAAAGATTCTCAAAAGTATTGGTGCTCCCTTATCAAGAATATGACCCTTCTATTCTAGCCAAATGGCCAAAAGGGTAACAAATTGTTATGAATGGGTATATTCCTCTTAGAAGACTAATACTTTGGATTAGTATAAGGAAAACGAGAAAAGCCACAAAACAAGAAAAATTAAAGATCAACAAGAAAAATAGACAAGAACACTTGAAGATTAAGGAAAAACAAAGAACAATAACACGAAAATTTCAAAGAAAAATATAAAATATGCAAGTGACACCAAACTTAGAATAAGACACTAGACTCACGAAAAATAAACAATTAATTAAGAAAAATAATATTTTTGAAAAGAAAATTTTGAAAAGAAACTTCCTATCAAAATTTGATGACTCTATAACAACAAAACAAATTATTCCTAATCTAAGAAAAAAATAAGCCTTCAATTGTTCAAACTCAATAATCCCCGGCAACGGCGCCAAAAACTTGGTGGACGAAATTGTGATTCAATATTCTTAATATATTATTCTATCTTTTGAGCTTTGGCATTACCCTTAGGGCCCTGGTTGAATTCACAACTCCGTTCAACTAACCAGCAAGTGTACTGGGTCGTCCAAGTAATACCTTACGTGAGTAAGGGTCGAATCCACAGAGATTATTGGTTTGAAGCAATCAATGTTTATTTTATTTGTCTTAGTCAGGATTTCAAGAAAATTGTTTGGGCTACTTGAACAACAGAGTTATTGTTTATAAAGGATTAGGAATATATTGAATAATAAAGAGTACTAGCGTACTTGTTGTGCAGTAATGGAGAATATGTTGGAGTTTTGGAGATGCTTGTCCTCTGACTTCAACTCTTCCTTGAAATCCTCTTCTCACACGCAGATTCCTTCCATGGCAAGCTCTATGTAGGGTGTCACCGTTGTCAGTGGCTACTTCCCATCCTCGCAGTGAAAGCTATGCACGCACTCTGTCACAGTACGGCCAATCACCGGTTGGTTCCCGCTCCTACTGGAATAGAATCCCTCTTTTGCGTCTGTCACTAACGCCCAGCAGGTTAAAGTTTGAAGCACGTCACAGTCATTCAATCCTGGAATCCTACTCGAATACCACAGACAAGGTTTAGACTTTCCGGATTCTCATGAATGCTGCCATCAATCCGGCTTATACCACGAAGACTCTGTTGGGGAATCTAAGAGAT